>NW_024635273.1:0-223 GCF_008729295.1 Plectropomus leopardus
ATTTTATGCTGTTTTGAGTTGTTTTCAGCTGTTTTGAAAAATCTCATATTTTGACATTTTTGCCATACTATAGCCTTGCCTTTTCGTTCAATTTTCTTGACATGCATTATTTAGGTGTTTTTGACAGTTTTTGCAACTTTCTGTGCTATGGTGTGTCTTTGCACACTATTTTATGGTGTTTTGAGGTGTTTTCAGCTGTTTTCAAAAAATCTCATATTTTGAC
>NW_024635274.1:0-503 GCF_008729295.1 Plectropomus leopardus
TGACATTTTTGCCATACTATAGCCTTGCTTTTTCTGTCATTTTTTTCCACATGCCAAATTATGTTGTTTTTGGCCCTTTTTGCAACTTTTCTACACAATGGTGTGTCTTGGAAGACTATTTTATGTTGTTTTATGTGGTTTTCAGCAGTTTTTGGGACATGTCACATTTTGACATTTTTGCCATACTATAGCCTTGCATTTTCGGTCATTTTTTTCTACATACCAAATTATGGTCTTTTTGGTCCTTTTTGCAACTTTCTATGCTATGGCTATGTTTAATGTGGTTTTCAGCAGTTTTTGGGACATGTCATATTTTGACAATTTTGCCATACTATAGCCTTGCAGTTTTTGTCATTTTTTTTCCCACATTCCAAATTATGGCGTTTTTGGCCCTTTTTGCAAATTTCTATACCATGGCATGTCTTGGAAGTTTATTTTACGTGGTTTAATGTGGTTTTCAGCAGTTTTTGGGACATGTCACATTTTGACATTTTTGCCATACT
>NW_024635275.1:0-496 GCF_008729295.1 Plectropomus leopardus
TTCAACATGCCAAATTATGGTGTTTTCGTCCCTTTTTGCAACTTTCTATGCAATGGCGTGTCTTGGGAGGCTATGTTATGTGGTTTAATGTTGTTTTCAGCAGTTTTTGGGACATGTCATTTTTTGACATTTTTGCCATACTATAGCCTTGCCTTTTTGGTCATTTTTTCAACATGCCAAACTATGGTGTTTTTGGCCCTTTTCTCAACTTTCCATGCTATGGCGTGACTTGGGAGGCTATGTTATGTGGTTTAATGTTGTTTTCAGCAGTTTTTGGGACATGTTATTTTTTGACATTTTTGCCATACTATAGCCTTGCCTTTTCTGTCATTTTTTCAACATGCCAAATTATGGTGTTTTCGTCCCTTTTTACAACTTTCTATGCAATGGCGTGTCTTGGGAGGATATTTAATGTGGTTTAATGTTGTTTTCAGCAGTTTTTGTGACATGTCATTTTTTGACATTTTTGCCATACTATAGCCTTGCCGTTTTGGTC
>NW_024635276.1:0-511 GCF_008729295.1 Plectropomus leopardus
TCTTTTTCCACACTGCGCCCGTTGAGCAGCAACACAACATTTGAATATCATGCTCTAAATGTCACTGCTCCCATCAAAGCATATATTCTGGTTGTGTACCGCCCACCAGGGGGTAATCTGGATGGCTTTTCTCTGAAATGGACATGTTACTCTCTGACATCCCTGATGATGGCACACCACTGATTGTCATGGGAAACATGAACATTCACATTGACAGTACTCTGGCAAACAACTTTCTGGCACTACTCCCCTCCTTTGCACTTGTACTAGCTCCTTCTCCTCCCACCCACAAAGCTGGTAAAGTCCAGCTGTCTGATGAGGTGAGCTCTGCCATGCCTGACCACTCACACTTCTCCTCACTTTCTGTTAATGAGGCTACAGAAACACTCTGTTCCTCTCTGGCATCCTCTCTGGACAAACTCTGCCCCCTGGTGTCCAAACCAGCCAAGAAAAAACAACCAAGTCCATGGCTCTCTGAAGTCCTGAGAGAACAAAGAACTGGACTCAGGGC
>NW_024635277.1:0-445 GCF_008729295.1 Plectropomus leopardus
GGCATTTTTTGACTTTTTCGCCTTACTATAGCCTTGCTTTTTCGGTCATTTTTTCAACATGCCATATTACTGTGTTTTGGGGCATTTTTGCAAGATTCTATGCTATGGCATGTGTTGGCACGCTATTTAATGTCTTTTTCAGTTGTTTTCAGCTGTTTTTGAGACATGGCATTTTTTGACTTTTTCGCCTTACTATCGCCTTGCTTTTTTGGTCATTTTTTCAACATGCCATATTATGGTGTTTTTGGCGATGTTTGCAATATTTTATGCTATGGCGTGTTTTTGCACGCTATTTAATGTCCTTTTCAGATGTTTTCAGCTGTTTTTGAGACATGGCATTTTTTTACTTTTTCGCCATACTGTAGCCTTGCTTTTTCGGTCATTTTTTCAACATGCCTTATTATGGTGTTTTTGGCAATTTTTGCAATATTTTATGCTATGGTGT
>NW_024635278.1:0-242 GCF_008729295.1 Plectropomus leopardus
GTGTTTTCATGTGTTTTTGGGACATGTCAAATTTTGAAATTTTTGCCATACTATAGCCTTGCTTTTTCGGTCATTTTTTCGACATGCTAAATTGTGGTGTTTTTGGATGTTTTTCCATGTTTTAGTGCTATGTGGTGTTTCAGAACGCTATTTAATGCTATTTTGAGGTGTTTTAGGCTAATTTTGGGACATGTTAAATTTTGAAATTTTTGCCTTACTATAGCCTTGCTTTTTTGGTCATT
>NW_024635279.1:0-414 GCF_008729295.1 Plectropomus leopardus
GCAAAAATGTCAAAAAATGACATTTTTGCCATACTATAGCCTTGCTTTCTGGGTCATTTTTTCAACATGCCATATTTTGTCAATTTTTTGGCTGTTTTTGCAAATTTCTATGCTATGGCATGCCTCTGCACGGTATTTAAAGCTGTTTTAAGCAGTTTTCAGCTGTTTTTGGGACATGTCATTTTTTGACATTTTTGCCATACTATAGCCTTGCTTTCTGGGTCATTTTTTCAATATGCCATATTTTGTCAATTTTTTGGCTGTTTTTGCAACTTTCTATGCTATGGCATGCTTCTGCAGGCTATTTAAAGCTGTTTTCAGCAGTTTTCAGCTGTTTTTGGGACACGTCATTTTTTGACATTTTTGCCATACTATAGCCTTGCTTTCTGGGTCATTTTTTCAACATGCCATATT
>NW_024635280.1:0-428 GCF_008729295.1 Plectropomus leopardus
TTTGGACATGTCAAATTTTGACATTTTTGCCATACTATAGCCTTGCTTTTTTGGTCATTTTTTCAACATGCTATTTTATATGTTTTTGGCCTGATTTTGGATGTTTTTTTCAACACTGTATAGTATGACATGGCTCTGCGTGCAATACTAAGTGGTTTTCAGCTGTTTTTTGCACATGTCAAATTTTGACTTTTTCGCCATACTATAGCCTTGCTTTTTTGGTCATTTTTTCAACATGCTATTTTATATGTTTTTGGCCTGATTTTGGATGTTTTTTCAACATGCTATTTTATGGGTTTTGGGGCCATTTCTGAATGTTGTTTCAACACTGCATATCATAACATGGCTCTACGTGCAGTACTAAGTGGTTTTCAGCTGTTTTTTGGATATGTCAAATTTTGACATTTTCGCCATACTATAGCCTTGCT
>NW_024635281.1:0-584 GCF_008729295.1 Plectropomus leopardus
TTGCCATACTATAGCCTTGCATTCTTGGTCAGTTTTTCGGCATGTCAAAATATGGTGTTTCTGTACCTTTTTGCAACTTTCTTTGTTATGGCATGTTTCCAAAGGCTGTTTTATGTGGGTCAATGTGGTTTTCAGCACTTCTTGGGACAGGTCATATTTTGACATTTTGCCATACTATAGCCTTGCATTCTTGGTCGTTTTTTTGACATCTCAAAATATGGTATTTCTGTACCTTTTTGCAACTTTCTTTGCTATGGCATGTTTCCAAAGACTGTTTTATGTGGTTTAATGTGGTTTTTAGCTGTTTTTGGGAGAGGTCATATTTTGACATTTTGCCATACTATAGCCTTGCATTCTTGGTCATTTTTTAAACATCTCAAAATATGGTGTTTTTGGCCCTTTTTGCAACTTTCTTTGCTATGGCATGTTTCCAACGGCTGTTTTATGTGGGTTAATGTGGTTCTCAGGACTTTTTGGGACAGGTCATATTTTGACATTTTTGCCATACTATAGCCTTGCATTCTTGGTTGTTTTTTTTGACATCTCAAAATATGGTATTTCTGTACCTTTTTGCAACTTTCTTT
>NW_024635282.1:0-343 GCF_008729295.1 Plectropomus leopardus
CTTGCTTTTTGGGTCGTTTTTTGCACATGCCATTTCTTGTTGTTTTTGGATGTTTTTGCAACATTCTTTGCCATGGCGTGTTTTTGCAAGCTATTTAATGCAATTTAAAGCTGTTTTAAGCTGTTTTTGGGACATGTCATTTTTTGACATTTTTGCCATACTATAGCCTTGCTTGTTGGGTCATTTTTTACACATGCCATTTCTTGTTGTTTTTGGATGTTTTTGCAACATTCTTTGCCATGGCGTGTTTTTGCAAGCTATTTCATGCAGTCTAAAGCAGTTTTCAGCAGTTTTTTTTTACTATAGCCTTGCTCATTGGGTCGTTTTTTGCACGTGCCACATT
>NW_024635283.1:0-1268 GCF_008729295.1 Plectropomus leopardus
CTAGAGATTCATATTTATCGGTATATTATTATATATATATATATATATATATATATATATTACTGTGCTAATGCAGGACTTTTTCAGTAGATATAAACTCTCCATGCTTAGAATGTACACATACCATACTATGATTCAGCACACAGTTGGTTTTTCAATCAGTATTAGTTAAGTTTGTTTGTTCGGAGCTTAAAGAGTCCGTGTGGAGTTCTGAAAAGACCCACGTTTTGATTGCAGCCTCCTCCGTCTTCGTTTCTTCGTCTCTCCATCTTGTGATTTTTTTTTTAATTTTCTCTCCACGTTTGGTCCTTTTTTTTTCCTTCTTTTTTTAACCCTCTCTCTTTTCAGTGTCTCAAACACACATCCATTCAGACACCGCTCCGTCATCTTTTTCACCATCAGCGACAGGTCATGAGAGGAAGAGGAGGAGAGAGGAGGTTTTTCCAGAGCAGCAGCAGCAGCGGACGGACAGACGGACAGATGGACAGATGGAAAGACGGAGGACAGAAGGAGTGAGAGGGGGATGAGCTCGACAGACAGAGAGAGAGGAGGATGAAGAGAGAGGGAGAGATGGAGAGGCGTGTAGCTCATTGTGCCATCTGAGTCACTCCTGATGCAGCGTTGCCGTGGAGACACGCTGACTGGTTACCATGGTTACTCCAACATGGCGTCCAGCTGGTCGGCCAGGTCGTCGAACATGCTGCCGATGTCGTCGAGGATGCTGACCGTGGTCTTCTGCTCAGCCACAGAACTAAGTGAACACACACACACACACACACACACACACACACACACACACACAGACATTACAGCAGCTGATGAAGTTTACTTCAAACTTCACTTTAACCCTTTGATGCCTGAGTGAATTGAAAAACATAAGAAAACCTTAAAGACAAAGCAAGGTATGAGTAAAAAGTTGAAAGAAGTATCTTAATTAAAAAAATTACCTGAAAAAAAGAGAAGATTTTAAAATCAATAAATAACAAACAAAAACTGAAAATAATCCAAAAAGAGAACTTTTTTTTCTTGAGAATTTTCTTTGTTTTTGTGGGATAATTCTTGCAAACTTGCTCACTGCCCTTCCTCTTTATAATTACTGTAAAACCTCATCTAAATTTGAATAATGATATTCATCCATTTTTAAAAATCTTTTTCAAATGTAAAACTTATTTATTTTTTCCTTGTGTTGTGAAAACGAGATGTTTTTCTCTTATATTGGTCAGTCTCGCCCGCCCGTTTTTCAAATTTTTCAAAAATAAGAAATCACA
>NW_024635284.1:0-387 GCF_008729295.1 Plectropomus leopardus
AAAAATGCCATTTTTGACATTTTTGCCATACTATAGCCTTGCTTTTTTTGTCATTTTTTCCATATGTAAAATTATTGTTTTTTTGTCCCTTTTTGCAACTTCCTTTGCTATGGCGTGTTTCTACAGGCTCTTTTATGTGGTTTAATGTGGTTTTTAGCTGTCTTTTGAAAATGCCATTTTTGACATTTTTGCCATACTATAGCCTTGCTTTTTACGTCATTTTTTCAACATGTCGAATTGTTGGTTTTTTGTCCCTTTTTGCAACTTCCTTTGCTATGGCGTGTTTCTACAGGCTCTTTTATGTGGTTTAATGTGGTTTTTAGCTGTTTTTTGAAAATGCCATTTTTGACATTTTTGCCATACTATAGCCTTGCTTTTTACGTCATT
>NW_024635285.1:0-312 GCF_008729295.1 Plectropomus leopardus
TTCAGCTGTTTTTGGGACACGTCATATTTTGACAATTTTGCCACACTATAGCCTCGTCTTTCTGTCATTTTTTCAACATGCATTATTGTGATGTTTTTTGTCGGTTTTTGCAACATTCTATGTTATGGCGTGTCTTGGCACTCTATTTTATGCTGTTTTGAGTTTTTTTCAGCTGTTTGGGGGAAATGTTATATTTTGACATTTTTAGCCATACTATAGCCTTTTTTTTTTTTTTTTCTTTTTTTCAAAATTCATTATCATGGCGTGTTTTTGTCTGTTGCTGCAGTATTCTATGCTATGGTGTATCTTTGC
>NW_024635286.1:0-356 GCF_008729295.1 Plectropomus leopardus
CTGTTTTTGGGGCATGTCATATTTTGACATTTTTCCATACTATAGCCTTGCCTTTTTGGTCATATTTTCAACATGCATTTTTATGGTGTTTTTGGCCATTTTTGCCACATTCTATGCTATGGCGTGTCTTTGCACGCTAGTTAATGCAGTTTTGAAGTGTTTAAGCTGTTTTCGGGACATGTCATATTTTGACATTTTTTCCATACTATAGCCTTGCCTCTTCGGTCATTTTTTCAACAAGCATTTTTATGGTGTTTTTGGCAGTTTTTGATAAATTGTATGACATGGCGTGTCTTGGCTCGCTTTTTTATGGTGTTTTGAAGTGTTTTCAGCTATTTTTGGGACATGTCATATTT
>NW_024635287.1:0-314 GCF_008729295.1 Plectropomus leopardus
ATACTATAGCCTTGCCTTTCGGGTCATTTTTTCAACATGCATTTTCATGGTGTTTTTGGCCGTTTTTGCAAAATTCTGCGCCATGGTGTGTCTTTGCACGCTATTTTATGCTGGTTTGAGGTGTTTTCAGCTGTTTTTGGGACATGTCATATTTTGACAGTTTTGCCATACTATAGCCTTGCCTTTCGGGTCATTTTTTCAACCTGAATTTTTATGGTGTTCTTTGCCGTTTGTGCAAACTTCTGTGCTAGGGCGCTTCTTTGCACGCTATTTTATGCTGTTTTGAGGTGTTTTCAGCTGTTTTTGGGACACTT
>NW_024635288.1:0-657 GCF_008729295.1 Plectropomus leopardus
TGATTTTGGGACATGCCATTTTTTGACATTTTTGCCATACTATAGCCTTGCTTTTCTGGTCAGTTTTTCAACATGCTATATTATGGTGTTGTAGGCCCTTTTTGCACGTGTTAATGCTTTGGCCTTTCTCAGCGCACTGTTTTATGCTGTTTTGAGGTGTTTTTTGCTGTTTTTGGGACATGCCATGTTTTGATATTTTTGCCATACTATAGCCTTGCTTTTCTGGTCAGTTTTTTAACTTGCTATATTATGGTGTTTTTGGCCATATTTGCACGTTTTAGTGCTATAGCCTTTCTATGCATGTTATTTTATGCTGTTTTGAGGTGTTTTTAGCTGTTTTTGGGGAATGCCATTTTTTGACATTTTTGCCATACTATAGCCTTGCTTTTCTGGTCAGTTTTTCAACATGCTATATTATGGTGTTATAGGCCCTTTTTGCATGTGTTAACGCTTTGGCCTTTCTCAGCGCACTGTTTTATGCTGTTTTGAGGTGTTTTTTGCTGTTTTTGGGACATGCCATTTTTTGATATTTTTGCCATACTATAGCCTTGCTTTTCTGGTCAGTTTTTCAACATGCTATATTATGGTGTTTTAGGCCCTTTTTGCATGCGTTAACGCTTTGGCCTTTCTCAGCGCACTGTTTTATGCTGTTTTGAG
>NW_024635289.1:0-232 GCF_008729295.1 Plectropomus leopardus
GGTCATTTTTTCAACATGCATTTTTATGGTGTTTTTTGCCTTTTTTACAGAATTCTGTGTCATGGCGTTTCTTGGCATGCTATTTTATGCTGTTTTGAGTTCTTTTCAGCTGTTTTTGGGACATGTCGTATTTTGACATTTTTGCCATACTATAGCCTTGCCTTTTTGGTCATTTTTTCAGTATACATTTTTATGGTGTTTTTTGCCGTTTTCGCAAAATGCTCTGCTATGG
>NW_024635290.1:0-407 GCF_008729295.1 Plectropomus leopardus
GAGGTGTTTCCAGTTAATTTGGTGACGTGTCATCTTTTGACGTTTTTGCCATACTATAGCCTTGCTTTTTTGGTCATTTTTTCGACATGCCATATTAGGCAGTTTTTGGACATTTTGCTAGTTCTAATGCTATGGCGTGTCTCAGCACGCGTTTTTATGTTGTTTTGAGGTGTTTCCAGTTGATTTGGTGACGTGTCATTTTTTGACACTTTTGCCATACTATAGCCTTGCTTTTTTGGTCATTTTTTTGACATGCCATATTATGGAGTTTTTGGACGTTTTTGCTAGATCTAATGCTATGGCGTGTCTCAGCACGCTTTTTTATGCTGTTTTGAGGTGTTTCTAGTTGTTTTTGGGACATGTCATTTTTTGACAATTTTGCCATACTATAGCCTTGCCTTCATTCA
>NW_024635291.1:0-468 GCF_008729295.1 Plectropomus leopardus
CCGCTATTTTTGGGACATGTCATTTTTTGACATTTTTGCCATACTATAGCCTTGCTTTCTGGGTCATTTTTTCGACATGCCATATTATGGTGTTTTCGGCTTTTTTTGAAACATTCTATGCTATAGTGTGTCTCGGCAGGCAATTTTAAGTAGTTTTAAAGTTGTTTTCAGCCAATTTTGGGATATGTCATTTTTTGACATTTTTGCCATACTATAGCCTTGCTTTCCAGATCATTTTTTTGACGTTCCACATTATGGTGTTTCTGGGGTTTTTTACAACTTTCTATACTATAGTGTGTCTTGGTATGCCATTTGATTTAGTTTTAAGCTGTTTTCTGCTATTTTTAGGATATGTCATTTTTTGACATTTTTGCCATACTATAGCCTTGCTTTCTGTGTCATTTTTTTGACATGCCATATTATGTTTTTTTGGGCTTTTTTTGCAACTTTCTATGCTATAGCGTGTCT
>NW_024635292.1:0-278 GCF_008729295.1 Plectropomus leopardus
AGTTTTCTTTGCGATGGCGTGTTTTGGAAGGCTATTTTATGCGGTTTAACATGGTTTTCAGTTGTTTTTGGGACGTGTCATATTTTGAGTTTTTGCCCTAATATAGCCCTTGCTTTTTCGGTCTTTTTTTGGACAATCGAAATTCTGGTGTTTTTGGCCCTTTTTGCAACTTTTGACGCTATGGCATGTCTTAGAAGACTATTTTATGTTGTTTTATGTGGTTTTAAGCTGTTTTTTGGACGGGTCATATTTTAACATTTTTGCCATACTATAGCCTT
>NW_024635293.1:0-251 GCF_008729295.1 Plectropomus leopardus
TTTTTCCCACATGCCAATTTTTTGTGTTTTTGGACCTTTTTGTAACTTTCTTTGCTATGGCGTGTCTTAGAAGGCTATTTTATGTGGTTGAAGGTGGTTTTCAGCTGTTTTTGGGACGTGCCATTCTTTTGACATTTTTGCCATACTATAGCCTTGCATTTTTGGTCATTTTTGGAAGGAGCCAAATTTTGGTATTTTGGGCCCTTTTTGTAACTTTATTTGCTATGGCATCTATTTGAAGGCTATTTTAT
>NW_024635294.1:0-932 GCF_008729295.1 Plectropomus leopardus
GGGAGGGGGGTCCAGGTGAGGGGCCACAGGAGGGTGAGGAGGGGGGGAGTCCTCTTCTTCCTCTCTGGTCCGAGCCAATCTGGGGGCCCTGGGCCTCATTCACATGGTAATGAGAGTGTAAAATCACATCTGTTACCCCTACACACACACACACACACACACACACACACACACACACACACACACACACACACACACACACACACACAGAGCAGACCTTTGTCACCTGAATAGCATCCCCACCAGGTATCAAACAAGCACCAGGAAATGGGGAGTGTGTGTGTGTGTGTGTGTGTCATCCCCAGCAGGCAACCGGCAAACTGGGCTCTCCAATCAGTAAATGACACACAAATACAGACACACACACACACACACACACACACACACACACACACACACACACACACACACACGCACACATGCTGGAGAGGTGGCCTGGGCCCTCGCAGAGAGGGAGAGCCCTCTGGAGAAAGGCGAGTCTCTCTGACACTGTTACCAACTTCCCAATTAGCTACCAGCCAGCCAGAGGGGGGAGTCAGAGGGGGGAGTCAGAGGGGGGAGTGTTGCCCAACTTCCAATTAAGCAACCACCCGCCTTGTCAAGTTGCTCATTTCTGTCTTCTCATAATTGTGAAAGAGATAAGGGTAACAGAGGGGGAGGAGGAGGGTGGACAGATAGGGGGCTTAGCTTATCGTCACAGCAACGACCTGAGTGTCCAAAACCATGCCCGGGAAAAATGTTTCTTTCACGATTTTTAAGTCATATGTGAAAAGTCTCTAGTGTGCGTCACTGTGAGCTAAACAAATGAAGTGTAATTTGTAAAATAAAGTGTATTTTCAAATTGGCTTTATTTCTTTCAAAAACATGAGAGGACAGAAATGAGCAACTTAACAAGAAATGGACCAAAAATAAGCAAGAAATGAGTAAAAAAA
>NW_024635295.1:0-830 GCF_008729295.1 Plectropomus leopardus
CATACTATAGCCTTGCCTTTTCGGTCATTTTTTCGACATGCCATTTTCGCGTGTTTTTGGCCATTTTTGTAGAATTCTATGCTATGGCATGTCTTGGTATGCTATTTTAAGCTGTTTTGAGGTGTTTTCAGCTGTTTTTGGGACATGCCATATTTTGACATTTTTGCCATACTATAGCCTTGCCTTTTCGGTCATTTTCTGGACATGCCATTTTCAGGTGTTTCTGGTCGTTTTGGCAAAACTCTATGCTATGTTTGACATGTTTTTTCAGCAATACACAGACATTAAGGCTCAGATAGCTGCCAGACAC
Organism: Plectropomus leopardus; assembly: GCF_008729295.1. NCBI lineage: Eukaryota > Metazoa > Chordata > Actinopteri > Perciformes > Serranidae > Plectropomus > Plectropomus leopardus. Next base: position 311 of record NW_024635295.1, read on the forward strand.
ATTAAAGAATGCAACACGGATCACAGAACAAAAAACTCTAGTTTATTTATTAACAACTCAACCAATAAGTAACCAAAACCAAAACAGGGAGTTGGACACACTGGCCAAGACAAACAGAAGATGAGAAATCACTGGGCCAACCACTCAGTGAGCTTTTGGAACCAGCTCAACCCTCAACCACCAAAAACCGGGTTGCCAGTGTCCTCCAACCCCAACCGAGGATTGCAAACAGAAAAAAAAGGAAGCTCGAAAGAGGGTTATCGATGTCTTGTTCCTGCTTCTGCTGTGGCCCGCGTCTGCTGTGAATGATCTTTCAACACCAAGAGAGAGTGAGCTTCATCATCGCTCAGCGTTTTATCTCCATCCCTGAGACTTAGAACACCTGGATGAGGAGAAAAACACACAAACAATAACAGGGAGAGGGAGAGAGAGAGAAAAAGAAAGGGAAAAAACACAGGCTACAACATTGTTGACATACTATAGCCTTGCCTTTTCAGTCATTTTTTGGACATGCCATTTT
>NW_024635296.1:0-512 GCF_008729295.1 Plectropomus leopardus
TGCCTTTTCGGTCATTTTTTCAACATGCTTTATTATGGTGTTTTGGGACGTTTTTCAAACATTCTATGCTATGGCATGTCGTATCACACTATTTTATACTGTTTAAAGGTGTTTTCAGCTGTTTTTCAGACGTGCCATATTTTGAAACATTTAGCCTTACTATAGCCTTGCCTTTTTGATTATTTTTTGGACATGCTTTATTGTAGTGTTTTTGGACGTTTTTGCAACATTGTATGCTTTGGTGTGTCTTGGCACGCTATTTTATACTGTTTTAAGGTGATTTAAGCTTTTTTTGGGGACGTGCCATATTTTGACATTTTTAGCCTTACTATAGCCTTGCCTTTTCGGTTATTTTTTGGACATGCTTTATTATGGTATTTATGGACGTTTTTGCAACATTCTATACTATGGCGTGTCATGCCACCCTTTCTTACTTTTGTTTTGAGGTGTTTTAAGCTGTTTTGGGGACGTGTCATATTTTGAGATTTTCAGCCTTACTATAGCCTTGCCTT
>NW_024635297.1:0-220 GCF_008729295.1 Plectropomus leopardus
TCTTTGCTATGGCGTGTCACGGCAAGCTATTTTATACTGTTTTGAGGCGTTTTCAGCTGTTTTTGGGACATGTCATATTTGGACATTTTTCCATACTATAGCCTTGCCGTTTTGGTCATTTTTGGTCACTTTTTTCAACATGCTATATCTTTCTGTTTTTAGCGGTTTTTGCTAGTTTCTTTGCTATGGCGTGTCACGGCAAGCTATTTTATACTGTTTT
>NW_024635298.1:0-367 GCF_008729295.1 Plectropomus leopardus
TTGGCACCCTATTTTCTGCTGTTTTGAGGTGTTTCAGCAATTTTTTTTGGGTGTGTCATATTTTGACATTTTTGCCATACTATAGCCTTGCCTCTTTTGTCATTTTTCAACATGCATTGTTCTGGTATTTTGGGCCATTTTGGCAGCATCCAATGCTTAGCCTGTTTTGGCACGCTGTTTTTTTACTGTTTTGAGGTGTTTTTTAGCGATTTTTTTGGGACATGTCATATTTTGACATTTTTGCCATACTATAGCCTTGCCTTTTTGGTCATTTTTTCAACATGCATTTTAATGCTGTTTTGGGGGATTTTTGCAGCACCCTATGCTATGGCGTATCTTGGCACACTCTTTTATACTGTTCTGAGGT
>NW_024635299.1:0-238 GCF_008729295.1 Plectropomus leopardus
TTTATAGAGCCAATCATCAACATGGTTTGCCTCAGAGTGCTTTACAGAGTACAACATCCCTCTGCCCTTAGACTCTCACATCATCTTAGGAAAAACTTCTGAAAAAGAACATCTGTAACGGGGGGGGGGGGGGGAAACAAAAAGAGAAGAAACCTAAGGAGGAGCGGCAGAGGATGATGAGGGATCCCTCCTCCAGGACAACAGACGTGCAATAGATGTCGTAAATAACAAATGAAAT
>NW_024635300.1:0-381 GCF_008729295.1 Plectropomus leopardus
GCCCCCGCGACCCGACCCCGGATAAGCGGAAGAAAATGGATGGATGGATAGCCTTGCTGTTTTGGTGATTTTTTTGACATGCTAATAACGATATGGCGTGTCTCAGCACGCTATTTCATGCTGATTTGAAGTATTTAAAGCAGTTTTTGGGACACGTCATTTTTTGCCATGTTTACCATACTGTAGCCTTGCTTTTTGGGTCATTTTTTTGACATGCTATATTTTGGTGTTTTTGGCCATTTCTGCATGTTTTAATGCTATGGCGTTTCTCAGCACGGTGTTTAATGCTGTTCTGAAGTGTTTTTACTTGTTTTTGGGACATGTCATCTTTTGACATTTTTGCCATACTATAGCCTTGCTGTTTTGGTGATTTTTTTTGAC
>NW_024635301.1:0-390 GCF_008729295.1 Plectropomus leopardus
TGGGATATGTCCTTTTTTGACATTTTTGCCATACTATAGCCTTGCTTTTTTGGTCATTTTTTCGACATTGCCAAATTATCCTGTTTTTGTCTTTTTTTTCCATCATTCTATGCTATGGCCTGACTCGGCACGCTCTTTTGTGTAGTTTTTATCAGTTTTCACCTGTTTTGGGGAAATGTCCTTTTTTGACATTTTTGCCATACTATAACCTTGCTTTTTTGGTCATTTTTTCAATATGCGACATTACGCTGTTTTTTACTTTTTTTTCATCCTTCTATGCTATGGCTTGTCTAAACATGCTCTTTTATTAAGTTTTTATCAGTTTTCAGCTGTTTTTGGTAAAATATCATTTTTTGACATTTTTGCCATACTATAGCCTTGCTTTTTTGG
>NW_024635302.1:0-360 GCF_008729295.1 Plectropomus leopardus
GTTTTTGCAACATTCTATGCTATGGCGTGTTTTGGAACACTGTTTTATGTTGTTTTGAGGTGTTTTAAGCTGTTTTTGGGACATGTCATATTTTGACATTATTCCATACTATAGCCTTGCCTTTTCAGTCATTTTTTGGACATGCAGTATGAGCATGTTTTTGGCCGTTTTTGCAACATTCTATGCTATGGCGTGTTTTGGCATGGTATTTTAAGCTGTTTTGTGGTGTTTTAAGCTGATTTTGGCACATGTCATATTTTCACATTTTTCCATACTATAGCCTTGCCTTTTCAGTCAATTTTTGGACATGCAGTATTAGCATGTTTTTGGCCGTTTTTGCAACATTCTATGCTATGGCAT
>NW_024635303.1:0-217 GCF_008729295.1 Plectropomus leopardus
GTCATTTTTTGCGACATGCCATATTATGGTGTTTTTGGCCGTTTTTGATAGTTTCTGCACTATGACGTGTGTCAGCACGTTATTTTATGGAGATTTAAGGTGTTTTCAGTAGTTTTTGGAAAATGTCATTTTTTGGCATTTTTGCCATACTATAGCCTTGCTTTTTGGGTCATTTTTTCAACATGCAATATTATGGTGTTTTGGGCCATTTTTGCAA
>NW_024635304.1:0-319 GCF_008729295.1 Plectropomus leopardus
TTTGACATTTTTGCCATACTATAGCCTTGCTTTTTGTGTAATTTTTTTTACTTGCCATATTATAGCGTTGTTGGCCATTTTTGCAACTTTCTATGCCATGGCATGTCTTGGCACACTATTTAATGCTTTTTTCAACTGTTTTTAGCTCTTTTTGGGGCATGTCATTTTTTGACGTTTTTGCCATACTATAGCCTTGCTTTTTGTGTCATTTTTTCGACTTGTCATATTATTGCGTTTTTGGCCGTTATTGCAACTTTCTATGCTATGGCACTTCTCTGCACGCTATTTAATGCTGTTTTCAACTATTTTTGACTGCTTT
>NW_024635305.1:0-1286 GCF_008729295.1 Plectropomus leopardus
TGTATGTGTGTGTGTGTGTGTGTGTGTGTGCGTGTGTGTGTGTGTGTGTACAGTAAGTGTGTGCGCGCAGCCGCGCATGTGTGAGTCCATCTCTCGGCTGCATCTGGCGAGGTGAGAGCCACATCACAAGTGCAGACGTCCAAATCCTCTCATTCAGCAGCTTAGCCGAACATAAAACAGGACTCACATTACAAAGGAAACTCTCCTGATGAGTGAGAACGAGTGGGCTGCTTTTTTCACAGCGTCCCCAGGTGTTTCTGTCCTCTGTGTGTGTGTGTGTGTGTGTGTGTGTGTGTGTGTGTGTGTGTGTGTGTGTGTGTGTGTGTGTGTGTGTGTGTGTGTGTACATATGACCATGTTGTCAGACAAACCATGAGTCTCATACAAGAAACGATACACAAACAGTTTTTTTCTCATTTTGTTGGTATCCACGATTACGACCCACTAATTTGTGAGAATTACCAATTTTTCGTTATTTTTGGCTTTGTCTTCTTGATATTTTTATCAGCCAAAAAGTGTTAGAAAATATTGGAAAAATCAAATATTGTGCATCTATAACACTAATACTTTTCCTGGTTGTACTCTTTTTATTTAACCATTTCTGAATTGACATCAGTTTTTTTGCTCCATTCTGATGCCTTTATATTTAACCCAATAAAAAATATGAGAAAATTGGTTTGATTTTTTTTGAAAATCTAAAAAAAAGGGGGAAAACTGAAAAAAAGAAAAAAAAACATTCAGAAAACTATGTTTATGATTATTAGAAATATATATTCAAAATTATGTTCCAGAAAAAAAGTATGTGTGTATGAGCATGATGGCAGACACACTACGGGCCTCATGCAAGAAACAATACACACATTTTCTCTCATGTTGTGTGCACGATTTGAATTATGGCAAGAAGAAATAAGTAGCACAAAGTGTGTAAAAATATGAAATAGATACACAGCAATAATATTAAAGTATGTTAATATTCAGTATTATATGTAATGTGCTGAGTGTGTATCTTGTATGTGCCCGACTCTTTGCACACAGCAGCACACCTGTCCTGACGTGGTGTTTAGGCGGCGTTACCTGTGACGTTTGAACGGTGGAGAACATTTGGTGCGTCAGGAGTTGACTTCTCTTGTTTTATCTCTAAAAACTAAAGAAAATGAAAAATAAATTTAAGGGGATGCTGCTGCAGGAGGCAGCTGTGTAGAGAAAGAGAGAAAGCAGCAGTCAGACGAGCTAATGGAGAGCTGAAGACCACTCAACCTGGAAGAGCTCTCCCTCCCTCCCTCTCTC
>NW_024635306.1:0-371 GCF_008729295.1 Plectropomus leopardus
AACGTGTAATTTTTTGACATTTTTGCCATACTATAGCCTTGCTTTTTGGGTCATTTTTTCAACATGCCATACTATGGTGTTTGTGGACATTTTTGCAACTTTCAATGCTGTGACATGTTTCAGCACGCTATTTAATAAGTTTTTTTGATGATTTCAGCCTTTTTTGTAACGTGTAATTTTTTGACAATTTTGCCATACTATAGCCTTGCTTTTTCGGAAATTTTTTCGACATGCCATACTATGGTGTTTTATGCCATTTTTTGCAACTTTCAATGCTGTGGCGTGTTTCAGCATAACATTAAAAGTTGCAAAAATGGCATAAAACACCATAGTATGGCATGTCGAAAAAATGACCAAAAAGCAAGGCTATA
>NW_024635307.1:0-586 GCF_008729295.1 Plectropomus leopardus
TAGAACATGTCAAATTTTGACATTTTTGCCATACTATAGCCTTGCTTTTTTCATCATTTTTCCAACATGCTATTTTAAGGAGTTTTTGGGCGTTTTTGGATGTTTTTCCAACACTGTATACTATAACATGCCTCTACATGCTATTCTAAGTGCTTTTCAGCTTTAATGGGTTTTGGGCTGTTTTTAGATGCTTTTTCAGGACGATATAATACGACATGCTATACTAAGTGGCTTTCAGCTGTTTATAGAACATGTCAAATTTTGACATTTTTGCCATACTATAGCCTTGCTTTTTTTGGTCATTTTATCAACATGATATTTTATGGGTTTTATGGATGTTTTTGGATGTTTTTTCAACACTGTATACTATAACATGCCTCTACATGCTATTCTAAGTGGTTTTCAGCTGTTTTTAGAACATGTCAAATTTTGACATTTTTGCCATACTATAGCCTTGCTTTTTTTTCCGTCATTTTTTCAACATGCTATTTTGTGGGGTTTTTGGCCGTTTTTGGATGTTATTTCAACACTGTATGCTTTAACATGCCTCTACATGCTATTCTAAGTGGTTTTCAGCTATTTATAG
>NW_024635308.1:0-266 GCF_008729295.1 Plectropomus leopardus
GCAAAAATGTCAAAAAATGACATGTCCCAAAAACAGCTGAAAACCACCTTAAACCACCTTAAATAGCCTGTAGAGACACGCCATAGCAAAGAAAGTTACAAAATAGGCTTAAATTTGCATTATTTGACATATGGAAAAAATGACCAAAAATGCAAGGTTATAGTAAGGCAAAAATGTCAAAAAATGACATGTCCCAAAAACAGCTGAAAACCACCTTAGACCACCTTAAACCACCTTAAATAGCCTGTGAAGACACGCCATAGCAA
>NW_024635309.1:0-230 GCF_008729295.1 Plectropomus leopardus
TTTATGGCCTTTATGGCACTTTTTGTAACTTTCTTTGTTATGGCATGCCTAAACAGGCAATTTTATGTGGTTTAATGTGGTTTTCAGCTGTTTTTGGAATATGCCATTTTTTGACATTTTTGCCATACTATAGCCTTGCATTTTCGGCCATTTTTTCAATGTGCCAAATTATGGCGTTCATGCCACCTTTTGCAAGTTTCTTTGCTATGGCGAGTCTTTTAAGGCTATTT
>NW_024635310.1:0-821 GCF_008729295.1 Plectropomus leopardus
CTAGTTTATGCTGTTTTGAAGTGTTTTCAGCTGTTATTGGGACATGTCATATTTTGACATTTTTTCCATACTATAGCCTTGCCTTTTCGGTCATTTTTTCAACATGCATTTTTATGTTTTTTTGGGCGGTTTTTGATACATTCTCTGCTATGGCGTGTTTTGACACGCTAGTTTATGCTGTTTTGAAGTGTTTTCAGCTGTTTTTGGGATGTGTCATATTTTGACATTTTTTCCATACTATAGCCTTGCCTCTTCGGTCAATTTTTCAACATGCATTTTTATGGTGTTTTTGGCAGTTTTTGATACATTCGATGCTATGGAATGTCTTGGAACGCTAGTTTATGCTGTTTTGAAGTGTTTTCAGCTGTTTTTGGGAAATGTAATATTTTGACATTTTTTCCATACTATAGTATTGCCTTTTCGGTTATTTTTTCAACATGCATTTTTATAGTGTTTTTGGCAATTTTTGATTGATTCTATGCTATGGCGTGTCTTGGCATGCTAGTTTATGCTGTTTTGAAGTGTTTTCAGCTGTTTTTGGGACATGTCATATTTTGACATTTTTTCCATACTATAGCCTTGCCTTTTCGGTCATTTTTTCAACATGCATTTTTATGTTTTTTGGGGCGGTTTTTGATACATTCTCTGTTATGGCGTGTTTTGACACGCTAGTTTATGCTGTTTTGAAGTGTTTTCAGCTGTTTTTGGGACATGTTACATTTTGACATTTTTTCCATACTATAGCCTTGCCTTTTCGGTAAATTTTTCAACATGCATTTTTATGGTGTTTTTGGCAATTTTTGATTGATTCTATGCTATGG
>NW_024635311.1:0-202 GCF_008729295.1 Plectropomus leopardus
TTTTCGACGTGCCAAATTATGGTGTTTTTGTCAATTTTTGCAACTTTCTCTGCTACGGCGTGTATAGGCACGCTATTTAATGTAGTTTTCAACTATTTTCAGCTTTTTTTGGGACATGTCATTTTTTGACATTTTTGCCTTTTGCCTTACTATAGCCTTGCTTTTTGGGTCACTTCTTGGACGTGCCAAATTATGGTGTTTT
>NW_024635312.1:0-641 GCF_008729295.1 Plectropomus leopardus
TTTCGTCAGGGTATTTTAAGCTGTTTTGAGGTGTTTTTAGCTGTTTTCGGGATGTATCATATTTTGACATTTTTGCCATACTATAGCCTTGCCTTTTCGGTCATTTTTTCAACATGCATTTTTATTGTGTTTTTGGTCATTTTAGCAACTTTCTATACTATGGCATATTTCGTCATGCTATTTCATACTGTTTTGGGGTGTTTTTTGCTGTTTTTGGGATGTGTCATATTTTGACATTTTTGCCATACTATAGCCTTGCCTTTTTGGTCAAAAATGTCAAAATATGACACATCCCAAAAACAGCTAAAAACACATCAAAACAGCATAACATAGTGCAATGAGACATGCCATAGTATAGAAAATTGCAAAAATGACCAAAAACACCATAAAAATGAATGTTGAAAAAATGACGAAAAAGGCAAGGCTATAGTATGGCAAAAATGTCAAAATATGACACATCACAAAAACAGCTAAAAACACCTCAAAACAGCATAAAATACCCTGCTGAAACATGCCATAGCATTGAAAGTTGCAAAAACACCCAAAAGCACAATAAAAATGCAAATTGAAAAAATGACCGAAAAGCAAGGCTATAGTATGGCAAAAATGTCAAAATATGACACATCCCAAAAACAGCTAAA
>NW_024635313.1:0-213 GCF_008729295.1 Plectropomus leopardus
GACAGAGGAAATGGACTTTTGATTGCATTAACCCTCTGGTGCATAGCGGTCACTGCAGTGGACAGCTACGAAAACATCATTTTCCCTTTAAGGCATTGGTTTCTATGATGGAAATGCATATCAGCCTCTAGAGTGCTCTCTGCTGCCATACTCCATTGAGGTCAACTCAGTGGTCAGTCGGTGTAACTGCAAGTAAATTTCCTCTGAATCCAA
>NW_024635314.1:0-390 GCF_008729295.1 Plectropomus leopardus
ACATTGTTGCCATACTATAGCCTTGCTCCTTGGGTCATTTTTTTCAATATGCCATATTATGGTGTTTTTGTCCATTTTTGCATCATTCTATGCTATAGCGTGTCTCAATGCGCTATTTAATGCAGTTTTCAACTATTTTCAGCTGTTTTTGGGACATGTCAATTTTTGACATTTTTGCCATACTATAGCCTTGCTTTTTGTGTCATTTTTTAAACATGCCATATTATAGTGTTTTTGGCTGTTTTTGCAACATTCTATGCTATAGCGTGTCTCAGTGCGCTATTTAATGCGGTTTTCAATTGTTTTCAGCTAGTTTTGGGACATGTCAATTTTTGACATTTTTGCCATACTATAGCCTTGCTTTTTGTGTCATTTTTTTCAACATGCCAT
>NW_024635315.1:0-433 GCF_008729295.1 Plectropomus leopardus
TATTTTATGGGTTTTTGGTCTGTTTCAGGATGCTTTTTCAACACTGCATACTATAACATCCCTCTACAGGCTGTTCTAAGTGGTTTTCAGCTGTTTTTTGGAAATGCCTAATTTTGACATTTTCGCCATACTATAGCCTTGCTTCTTTGGTCAGTTTTTCAACATGCTACTTTATGGTTTTGGGCCCAATTTGGGGTGTTTTATCAACAGTGTATACTATAACATGCCTCTTCATGCTATACTAAGTGGTTTTCAGCTGTTTTTTGGAAATGTCAATTTTTGACATTTTCGCCATACTATAGCCTTGCTTTTTTGGTCAGTTTTTTAACATGTTATTTTATGGGTTTTGGGCCCAATTCGGGATGTTTTTATCAACAGTGTATACTATAACATCCCTCTACATGCTGTTCTAAGTGGTTTTCAGCTGTTTTTT
>NW_024635316.1:0-991 GCF_008729295.1 Plectropomus leopardus
ATAGAAAGTAAGAATAAAGGTCAAAAAAGGCCAAAAACCTCATAATTAAGCATATAAAAAAAATGGCCGACAAGGCAATAGTATAGTATGTCGAAAAAAGTCACATTTTGACCCCTCCTAAAAATCACTTAAAGCGACATAGAATACCTTTTAGAGACGCGTTATAGTATACAAAGTGGGATTAAAGGTCAAAAAAGGCCAAAAACCTATAATTTAAATGTCAAAAAAAATGGCCGACAAGGCAATAGTATAGTATGTCGAAAAAAGTCACATTCTGACCCCTCCTAAAAATGGCTTAAAAAGACATAGAACACCTTGTAGAGACACGTTATAGTATACAAAGTGGGAATAAAGGTCAAAAAAGGCCAAAAACCTCATAATTTAGCATGTCAAAAAAATGGCCAGGAAGGCAATAGTATAGCATGTCGAGAAAAGTCAAATTTTGACTGCTCCTAAAAATGACTTAAACCGACATAGAATAGCTTGTAGGGATGCATTATAATATACAAAGTGGGAATAAAGGTCAAAAAAGGCCAAAAACCTAATAATTTAGCATATTAAAAAAATGGCCAGGAAGGCAATAGTATAGTATGTCGAAAAAAGTCACATTTAGAATCCTTCCTAAAAATGGCTTTAACTGACATAGAATACCTCTTAGAGACGCGTTATAGTATACAAAGTGGGAATAAAGGTCAAAAAAGGCCAAAAACCTTATAATTTTGCATATCAAACAAATCCCCAAAAAGGCAATAGTATAGTATGGCGAAAAAAGTCAAATTTTGACCCCCCCTAAAAATGGCTTAAAGCAACATGGAATACCTTTTAGAGATATGTTATGGTATACAAAGTGGGAATAAAGGTCAAAAAAGGCCAAAAACCTCATAATTTAGCATGTCAAAAACATGGCAGACAAGGCAATAGTATAGTATGGTGAAAAAAGTCACATTTTGACCCCTCCTAAAAATGGCTTTCAATGACATAGAATACCTTT
>NW_024635317.1:0-430 GCF_008729295.1 Plectropomus leopardus
AGCCTTGCTGTTTTGGTCATTTTTTCGACATGCTATTTTATTTTGTTCTTTCACCACATTTGCACATTTTAATGCCATGGCCTGTCTCAGCGAGTCATTTAAAACTGTTTGGAAGTGTTTTCAGCTGTTTTTGGGACATGTCATTTTTTGACATTTTTGCCATACTATAGCCTTGCTTTTTTGTTATTTTTTCGACATGCTATTTTATGGTGTTTTTGGCTTCATTTGCACGTTTAAATAGCATGGCATGTCTCAGCAAGCCATTTTAAACTGTTTGGAAGTGCTTTCAGCTGTTTTTGGGACATGTCATTTTTTGACATTTTTGCCATACTATAGCCTTGCTTTTTTGGTCATTCTTTCGACATGCTATTTTATGGTGTTTTTGGCTTCATTTGCACGTTTAAATGTCATGGTGTGTCCCAGCGAGCCA
>NW_024635318.1:0-378 GCF_008729295.1 Plectropomus leopardus
TTTTTGCCATACTATAGCCTTGCTTTTTAGGTCATTTTTTCGACATGACATATTGTGTTGTTTTTAACCATTTTTGCAACTTTCTATGCTATGGCATGTTTCGGCATGGTCTTTAAAGAGGTTTTAAGCATTTTCCAGCTGTTTTTGAGACATGTCCTTTTTTGACATTTTTGCCATACTATAGCCTTGCTTTTTGGGTAATTTTTTCGACATGCCATATTGTGGTGTTTTTAACCATTTCTGCAACTGTCTATGCTATGGCATGTTTCGGCATGCCATTTAAAGACATTATAAGCAGTTTTTAGCTGTTTTTGGGACATGTCATTTTTTGACATTTTTGCCATACTATAGCCTTGCTTTTTTGGTCATTTTTTCGAC
>NW_024635319.1:0-569 GCF_008729295.1 Plectropomus leopardus
TGAGGTGTTTTTAGCTGTTTTTGGGATGTGTCATATTTTGACATTTTTGCCATACTATAGCCTTGCTTTTCGATCATTTTTTCAACATGCATTTTTATTGTTTTTTTGGTCGTTTTTGCAACTTTCTATGCTATGGCATGTTTCGGCAGGCTATTTTAAGCTGTTTTGAGGTGTTTTTAGCTGGTTTTGGGGTGTGTCATATTTTGAAATTTTTGCCATACTATAGCCTTGCCTTTTTGGTCAGTTTTTCAATATGTATTTTTATTGTGTTTTTGGTCATTTTTGCAACTTTCTATACTAAGGCATGTCTCGTCGCACTATTTTATGCTGTTTTGAGATGTTTTTAGCCTTTTTTGGGATGTGTCATATTTTGACATTTTTGTCATACTATAGCCTTGCCTTTTTGGTCATTTTTTCATTGTGCATTTTTATTGTGTTTTAGGGTGATTTTGCAACTTTCTATACTATAGCATGTCTCGTCAGGCTATTTTATGCTGGTTTCAGGTGTTTTTAGTCTTTTTTGGGATGTGTCATATTTTGACATTTTTGCCATACTATAGCCTTGCCTT
>NW_024635320.1:0-421 GCF_008729295.1 Plectropomus leopardus
CTTCATTTTTTCAACATGCATAATTATGGTGTTTTTGTCCCTTTTTTGCAACTTTCTATGCTATAGCGTTTCTCAGCACTCTATTTCATGCTGTTTTGAGGTGTTTTAACCTATTTTTGGGACATGTCATATTTTGAAAATTTTGCCTTACTATAGCCTTGCCGTTTTTGTCATTTTTTCAACATGCATAATTATGGTGTTTTTGTCAGTTGTTGCAACTTTCTATGCTATAGCGTTTCTCGGCACGCTATTTCATGCTGTTTTGAGGTGTTTTAACCTATATTCGGGACATGGCATATTTTGACATTTTATCCATACTATAGCCTTGCCGTTTTCTTCATTTTTTCAAAATGCATAATTATGGTGTTTTTGTCCCGTTTTTGCAACTTTCTATGCTATGGCGTTTCTCGGCACGCTATTT
>NW_024635321.1:0-213 GCF_008729295.1 Plectropomus leopardus
CATTTTTGCCAAAAACAGCAAGGCTATAGCCTTGGTGTTTTGGTCATTTTTTCCACTTCCTTTTTTATGTTTTTTTTGGCCCTATTTGAACGTTTTAATGCTATGGCGTGTTTCAGCACGCTATTTTATGCTGTTTTGAGGTGTTTTCAGCTATTTTTTGGATGTACCATATTGTGACATTTTTGCCAAAAACAGCAAGGCTATAGCCTTGGT
>NW_024635322.1:0-202 GCF_008729295.1 Plectropomus leopardus
CTGCCAGGGCTGCCCTTTGTCACCGATTCTGTTAATAACTTTTATGGACAGAATTTCTAGGCGCAGCCAGGGTGTTGAGGGGGTCCGGTTTGGTGACCTCAGGATTGGCTTTCTTCTCTTTGCAGATGATGTGGTCCTTTTGGCTTCATCAGGCCGTGACCTTCAGCTCTCACTGGATCGGTTCGCAGCCAAGTGTGAAGCG
>NW_024635323.1:0-506 GCF_008729295.1 Plectropomus leopardus
TATTTAATGCAGTTTTAAGGTGTTTTAAGCTGTTTTTGGGACATGTCATTTTTTGACATTTTTGCCATACTATAGCCTTGCTTTTTTGGTCATTTTTTCAACATGCTATAATATTGTGTTTTTGTCAGTTTTTGCAACGTTTTGTGCTATGGCGTGTTTAGGCACACTATGTAATGCAGTTTTAAGGCGTTTTCAGCTGTTTTTGGGACATGTCATTTTTTGACATTTTTGCCATACTATAGCCTTGCTTTTTTGGTCATTTTTTCAACATGCCAAAATATAGTGATTTTGTCCATTTTTGCAGCATTCTGTGCTTTAGCGTGTTTAGGCACGCAATTTAATGCAGTTTTAAAGTGTTTTCAGCAGTTTTTGGGACATGTGACTTTTTGACATTTTTGCCATACTATAGCCTTGCTTTTTGGGTCATTTTTTCAACATGCCAAAATATCGTGTTTTTGTTAGTTTTTGCAACGTTCTATGCTATGGCGAGTTTAGACACGCTATTT
>NW_024635324.1:0-558 GCF_008729295.1 Plectropomus leopardus
GAGGTGTTTTCAGCTGTTTTTTGGATGTGCCATATTGTGACATTTTTACCAAAAACAGCAAGGCTATAGCCTTGGTGTTTTGGTCATTTTTTCGAGATCCTTTTTTATGGTGTTTTTGGCTGTATTTGAACATTTTAATGCTATGGCGTGTTTCAGTACGCTATTTTATGCTGTTTTGAGGTGTTTTCAGCTGTTTTTAGGACGTGCCATATTTTGACATTTTTGCCAAAAACAGCAAGGCTATAGCCTTGGTGTTGTGGTCATTTTTTCAACTTCCTTTTTTATGGTGTTCTTGGCCCTATTTGAACGTTTTAATGCTATGGCGTGTTTCAGCACGCTATTTTATGCTGTTTTGAGGTGTTTTCTGCTGTTTTTTGGACGTGCCATATTTTGACATTTTTGCCGAAAACAGCAAGGCTATATGGTGTTCTGGTCTTTTTTTCGACGTCCTTTTTCATAGTGTTTTTGGCCGTATTTGAACGTTTTAATGCTATGGCGTGTTTCAGCACGGTATTTTATGCTGTTTTGAGGTGTTTTCAGCTGTTTTTTGGACGTGCC
>NW_024635325.1:0-207 GCF_008729295.1 Plectropomus leopardus
TTTTAGGAAATGTCATATTTTGACATTTTTTGCTATACTATAGTCTTGCCTTTTCTGTCATTTTTTGCACATGCATAATCAGGTTGTTTTGGGCTGTTTTTTGAACATTCTTTGCAATGCCATGTCTCGGCATGCTATTTCATGCTGTTTTAAAGTGTTTTCAGCAGTTTTTAGGAATTGTCATATTTTGACATTTTTGCCATACTA
>NW_024635326.1:0-497 GCF_008729295.1 Plectropomus leopardus
TGTCAAATTTTGACATTTTTGCCATACTATAGCCTTGCTTTTTTTGGTCGTTTTTTCGACATGCAAAATGTTGTTTTTATTGGCCATATTTGCAGTTTCAAATACTATGGTGTGTCTAAGCACGCTCTTTTATGCTGTTTTGAGGTGTTTTCAGCTAATTTTGGGACGTGTCAAATTTTGACATTTTTGCCATACTATAGCCTTGCTTGTTTGGTCGTTTTTTTCGACACGCCAAGTTATGGTGTTTTTGACCATATTTGCACTTACAAATGCTATGGCGTGTCTCAGCACGCTCTTTTATGCTGTTTTGAGGTGTTTTCAGCTAATCTTGAGACGTGTCAAATTTTGACATTTTTGCCATACTATAGCCTTGCTTGTTTGGTCGATTTTTCGACATGCCAAAATATCGTGTTTGGGTGCCGTTTTTGCATGTTTTAATGCTATGGCGTATCTAAGCACGCTCTTTTATGCTGTTTTGAGGTGTTTTCAGCTAATTT
>NW_024635327.1:0-836 GCF_008729295.1 Plectropomus leopardus
GACAGTCTGGGATATGTCAGTGTGTGAGTGTAGCTGCTGACAGTCTGGGATGTCAGTGTGTGAGTGTAGCTGCTGACAGTCTGGGATATGTCAGTGATCAGCAGCTACATTGACTGTGACAGGTCACCTAGTGGAAATAGCATGTATTTCCTCCATATGCCAAATATGGTCAAAATGACCTCATCAGGTGGAAAATAGTCAAAATGACAAATTCAGAGTCAAAAGCCCAGACCTGTGTGTGTGTACCTGTGTGTGTGTATGTGTGTACCTCTGTACCTTGTGTGTGTGTGTGTGAGTGTGTGTGTATGTACCTGTGTGTGTGTGTATCTGTGTGTGTGCGTGTGTGTACCTGTGTGTGTGATGAGTCTGTAGGAGGTGAAGCCCACGCTGTCTGTCAGGTAGCAGGTGAACTGTTCAGGTCTCAGTCTGAGACTCCTGAAGGTTCGATACGTCCTCTCCTGCAGCACACACACACACACACACACACACACACACACACAGATTAAAGAGCAGTGAACTAGACTTTTCACATTTTTTAGACATTTTTAAAGAAAATATTTTAGCAGCTGTTTTTGTGTGTGAACATTTTTGCAATTTTTTTTCATTGAAGTGATTTTGCTGCCCTCTTGCTGTGTGTGTGTGTGTGTGTGTGTGTGTGTGTATGTATGTCTGACATATGTATGTGTGTGTGTGTGTTACCGAGGCTCTCTTGCTGTGTGTGTGCATGTGTGTGTATATATGTGTGTGTGTGTGTACATATATATATATATATGTGTGTGTGCGTGTGTGTGTATATATATGTGTGTGCATGTGTGTATATGTGTGTGTGTGTGTGT
>NW_024635328.1:0-596 GCF_008729295.1 Plectropomus leopardus
TGGGGATGTGTCATATTTTGACATTTTTCCATACTATAGCCTTGCCTTTTCGGTCATTTTTTGGACGTTCAGAATTTGGGTGTTTTTGAATATTTCTGAAAGTTTCTTTGCTATGGCGTGCCCTAACACACTATTTTATGCTGTTTTGAGGTGTTTTCAGCTCTTTTGGGGACGTGTCATATTTTGGCATTTTTCCATACTATAGCCTTGCCTTTTTGTCATTTTTTGGACATCCCACTTTATGGTGTTTTTGAATATTTCTGAAAGTTTCTTTGCTATGTAGTGTCTTAGTACGCTATTTTATGCTGTTTTGAGGTGTTTTAAGCTGTTTTGGTGACGTGTCATATTTTGACATATAGCCTTGCCTTTTTGGTCAGTTTTTGGATATTCTATTTTATGGTGTTTATGACCATTTTGAAAGATTTTTTTGCTATGGCGTGTCTTTGCATGCTAGTTTATGCTGTTTTGAGGTGTTTTAAGCTGTTTTGGTGACGTGTCATATTTTTATGTTTTTTTTCGGTCATTTTTTGGACATCATACTTTATGGCTTTTTTGAATATTTCTGAAAGTTTCTTTGCTAAGGCGTGCCCTAACAC
>NW_024635329.1:0-382 GCF_008729295.1 Plectropomus leopardus
TTTCAACATGCTTTTTTATGTCGTTTTTGGCCGTTTTTAAAACAAACAATGCTATGATGTGTCTTAATAGGCTCTTTTATGCTGTTTTGAGGTGTTTTCAGCTGTTTTTGGGACATGTCTTTTTTTGACGTTTTTGCCATACTATAGCCTTGCTTTTTTCGCTCATTTTTCAACATCCTTTTTCATGTCGTTTTTGGCCGTTTTTAAAACAAACTATGTTATGGTTTTTGCCATACTATAGCCTTGCTTTTTTCGCTCATTTTTTCAACATGCTTTTTTTATGTCGTTTTTGGCTGTTTTTAAAACAAACTATGCGTGTATTAATAGGCTCTTTGATGCTGTTTGGAGGTGTTTTCAGCTGTTTTTGGGACATGTCATATTT
>NW_024635330.1:0-330 GCF_008729295.1 Plectropomus leopardus
CGCTGTGTGTGTGTGTGTGTGTGTGTGTGTGTGTGTGTGTGTGTGTGTTGTTTGCTAATTACTTTAAAAAGAGTCATTTTGTTTTGATTTTACTTGAAAAGAAAACGTAACGAAGTCACGGACGTTTTTCTTTATTCTCCATCAGTGAAGAAACAACAGTTGAACAGTTAAAACTAAAATCTGAACGACGGACAGAAAGATGACAGACTGTAACTCAGCACTGACACTTCTGTATTTATTATGTTCTGGTTTTTACTCTCAGTCATTATATTTCTCTGTTTTTACTGTTTCTGCTTTGGACTGATGAACTGTTTTTGTTGTCTTTCTTTC
>NW_024635331.1:0-280 GCF_008729295.1 Plectropomus leopardus
GTTTTGAGTTGTCTTCAGCTGTTTTTAGGACATGTCATATTTAGATAATTTTGCCTTACTATAGCCTTGCTTTTTGGGTCATTTCTTCAACATGCATTATTATGGTGTTTATGGCTGTTTTTGCAATAATCTGTGCTATGACATGTCTTGGCACTGTATTTTATGCTGTTTTGAGGTGTTTTCAGCATTTTTTGGGACATGTCACATTTTGACATTTTTGCCTTACTATAGCCTTGCTTTTTGGGTTATTTTTTCAGCATGCCTCTTGATGGTGTTTTTG
>NW_024635332.1:0-389 GCF_008729295.1 Plectropomus leopardus
TTTTTTGGACATGTCATATTTTGACATTTTTGCCTTACTATAGCCTTACATTTTTGGTGGATTTTTCACAATGCTATTTTATGGTGTTTTTGGCCTTTTTTGCAATTCCCTTTCCTATGGCGTGTCTCGGAACGCGATTAAATACAGGTTAAATACAGTTTAATGTGGTTTTCATCAGTTTTTTGTACATGTCATATTTTGACATTTTTGCCTTACTATAGCCTTGCATTTTTGGTGGATTTTTCACAATGCTATTTTATGGTGTTTTTGGCCGTTTTTGCAGTTTCCTTTGCTATAGCGTGTCTCAGCATGCTATTTTACGCGGTTTAAGGTGGTTTTCATCAGTTTTTTGCACATGTCATATTTTGACATTTTTGCCTTACTATAGC
>NW_024635333.1:0-510 GCF_008729295.1 Plectropomus leopardus
TTGACATTTTTGCCTTACTATAGCCTTGCTTTTTTGATCATTTTTTTGACATGTATTATTGTGGTGTTTTTGGCCGTTTTTGCAGCAAACGATGCTATGGCATGTATCGGCACGCTATTTCATGCTGTTTTGAGGTGTTTTCAGCTGTTTTTGAGACATGTCATATTTTGACATTTTTGCCTTACTTTACTTGCCTTTTGTTCATTTTTTCAACCTACTACATCATGGTGTTTTTAGCCATTTTTTCAACGAACTATGCTATGGCATGTATCGGCACACTATCTTATGCTGTTTTTAGGTGTTGTCAGCTGTTTTTGGGAGAAGTAATTTTTAGACATTTTTGCCTTACTATAGCCTTACCGTTTTGGTCATTTTTTTGACATGTTTTATTGTGGTGTTTTTAGCCATTTTTTCAACAAATTAAGCGATGGCATGTTTCCGCACACTATTTTACGCTGTTTTGAGGTGTTTTCAGCTGTTTTTGGGACATGTCCTTTTTTGACATTTTTG
>NW_024635334.1:0-855 GCF_008729295.1 Plectropomus leopardus
CCAAGTGTTTTCAGATGTTTTTGGGACATGTCAAATTTTGACATTTTGGCCTTACTATAGTCTTGGATTTTTGGTCATTTTTTCAACATGCAAAATGTTGATGTTTTTGCCCCTTTTTGCAACTTTCTATGCTATGGCATGTATTTACCATCTATTTTAAGCAGTTTCCAGCTGTTTTTGGACGTTTTTGGGACATGTCAAATTTTGACATTTTCACCTTACTATAGTCTTGGATTTTTTGTCATTTTTTCAACATGCAAAATTTTGATGTTTATGCCCCTTTTTGCAACTTTCTTTACTATGGTGTTTCTTGACAGGCTATTTTAAGCGGTTTCCAGCTGTTTTCAACTGGTTTTGTGTCATGTCATATTTTGACTTTTTTGCCTTACTATAGTCTTGGATTTTTGGTCATTTTTTTCAACATGCAAAAGTTTGATGTTTTAGTCACTTTTTGATATTTTCTATGCTATGGTGTGTCTTGGCAGGCTATTTTAAGCGGTTTCCAACTGTTTTAAACTGGTTATGGGCTATATCAAATTTTGACATTGTCACCTTACTATAGTGTTGGATTTTTGGTCATTTTTTCAACATGCAAAATGTTGATGTTTTTGCCCCTTTTTGCAACTTTCTATGTTATGGCATGTATTTACCATCTATTTTGAAAAGTTTCCAAGTGTTTTCAGATGTTTTTGGGACATGTCAAATTTTGACATTTTGGCCTTACTATAGTCTTGGATTTTTGGTCATTTTTTCAACATGCAAAATGTTGATGTTTATGCCCCTTTTTGCAACTTTCTTTACTATGGTATGTCTTGGCAGGCTATTAAAAGCAGTTTCCAAGTGTTTTCAGATGTT
>NW_024635335.1:0-416 GCF_008729295.1 Plectropomus leopardus
GCTTTTTCACCCATTTTTTCAACATGCATTATTATGGTGTTTTTGTTGTTTTTTGCAACGTTCTGTGCTAGGCGTGTCTTAGCACGTCATTTTATGGTATTTTGAGGTGTTTTCAGCTGTTTTTGGGACATGTCACATTTTGACCTTTTTGCCATTTTTTCAGTGTGCATTATTTCATTGTTTTTGGCAGTTTTTTCAACATTCTGTGCTATGGCATGTCTCGGCAGGCTATTTTATGCTGTTTTGAGGTGTTTTCAGCTGTTTTTGGGACATGCCATATTTTGACATTTTTTGCCATACTATAGCCTTGCCTTTTCGGTCATTTTTTCAACATGCATTATTTCATTGTTTTTGGCGGTTTTTGCAACATTCTATGATATGGCATGTCTCAGCAGGCTATTTTATGCTGTTTTGAG
>NW_024635336.1:0-385 GCF_008729295.1 Plectropomus leopardus
TTGACATTTTTGCCTTACTATAGCCTTGCTTTTTCGGCCATTTTTTTAACATGATGTTTTATCGTGTTTTGGACCATTTTTACAGGTTTTAATGCTATGGCGTGTCTCAGCACGTTATTTCATGCTGTTTTGAGGTGTTTTCAGCTGTTTTTGGGACATGTCAAATTTTGGCATTTTTGCCTTACTATAGCCTTACTTTTTTTTGGTCATTTTTTCAACATGATGTTTTCTGGTGTTTTGGACAATTTTTACAGGTTTTAATGCTATGGCGTGTCTCAGCATGCTGTTTCATGCTGTTTTGAGGTGTTTTCAGCTGTTTTTGGGACATGTCAAAGTTTGACATTTTTGCCTTACTATAGCCTTGCTTTTTTGGTCATTTTTTCAA
>NW_024635337.1:0-472 GCF_008729295.1 Plectropomus leopardus
TGGGATGTGTCAAATTTTGACATTTTTGCCATACTATAGCCTTGCCTTTTGGGTTGTTTTTTGACATAAAAATTTATAGTGTTTTTGGCCATTTTTGCAACTATTGTAGCTTTGATGTGTGTAAGCATGAGATTTAAAAAGGTTCTCAACAGTTTTCAGCAGTTTTTGGGACGTGTCAAATTTTGACATTTTTGCCATACTATAGCCTTGCCTTTTGGGTCATTTTTTGACATGCTATCTTATCGTGGTTTTTTTTACGTTTTTGCAACTTTCTTTGCTCTGGCGTTTGTAGGCATGAGATTTAAGGAGGTTTTCAACAGTTTTCAGCTGTTTTTGGGACATGTCAAATTGTGATATTTTTGCCATACTATAGCCTTGCCTTTTGGGTCATTTTTTTGACACGCTATTTCATCGTGTTTTTGGCTGTTTTCGCAACTATTGTAGCTTTGGTGTGTGTAAGCATGAGATTTAA
>NW_024635338.1:0-1551 GCF_008729295.1 Plectropomus leopardus
GCATTAAATAGCGTGCCGAGATGCGCCATAGCATAGAAAGTTGCAAAGAAAGCTAAAAAGGCCTTAATATTGCATGTCGAAAAAGTGACCCAAGAAGCAAGGCTATAGTATGGCGAAAATGTCAAAAAATGACATTTCCCAAAAACTGCTGGAAACAGCTAGAAACTGCATTAAGTAGCGTGCCGAGACGCACCATAGCATAGAAAGTTGCAAAAACAGCTAAAAACGCCTTAATATTGCATGTCGAAAAAATGACCCAAGAAGCAAGGCTATAGTATGGCGAAAATGTCAAAAAATGACATTTCCCAAAAACTGCTGGAAACAGTTGGAAACTGCATTAAGTAGCATGCCGAGACGCGCCATAGCATAGAAAGTTGCAAAAACAGCTAAAAACGCCATAATATGTCATATTGAAAAAACGACGCAGGAAGCAAGGCTATAGTATGGCGAAAATTTCAAAAAATGACATTTCCCAAAAACTGCTGAAAACAGTTGGAAACTGCATTAATTATTGTGCCGAGACACGCCATAGCATAGAAAGTTGCAAAAAAAAAGCTAAAACATCATTATGTGGCATGTTGAAAAAATGACCCGAGAAGCAAGGCTATAGTATGGCGAAAATGTCAAAAAATGACATTTCCCAAAAACTGCTGGAAACTGCTGGAAACAGCTAGAAACTGCGTTTAGTAGTGTGCCGTGACGCGCCATAGCATGGAAAGTTGCAAAACCAGTCAAAAATGCAATAATATTGCATGTCGAAAAAATGACAAAAGAAGCAAGGCTATAGTATGGCGAAAATGTCAAAAAATGACATTTCCCAAAAACTGCTGGAAACAGTTGGAAACTGCATTAAGTAGCGTGCCGAGACACGCCATAGCATGGAAAGTTGCAAAAAAAAGCTAAAACATCATTATATGGCATGTTGAAAAAATGACCCGAGAAGCAAGGCTATAGTATGGCGAAAATGTCAAAAAATGACATTTCCCAAAAACTGCTGGAAACTGCTGGAAACAGCTAGAAACTGCGTTTAGTAGTGTGCGGAGACGCGCCATAGCATGGAAAGTTGCAAAAAAAAGCTAAAATTGCCATAATATGGCATGTTGAAAAAACGACCGGAGAAGCAAGACTATAGTATGGCGAAAATGTCAAAAAATGACATTTCCCAAAAACTGCCAAAAACGGCTGGAAACTGCAATAAATACCGTGCCGAGACGCGCCATAGCATAGAAATTCGCAAGATGAGCTAAAAACGCTATAATATGACATGTTGAAAAAACGACCCGAGAAGCAAGGCTATAGTATGGCAAAAATGTGAAAAAATGACATTTCCCAAAAACTGCTGAAAACAGCTCAAAACTGCATTAAAAAGCGTGCCGCGACGCGCCATAGCATAGAAAGTTGCAAAACCAGTCAAAAATGCAATAATATGGCATGTTGAAAAAATGACACAAGAAGCAAGGCTATAGTATGGCGAAAATGTCAAAAAATGACATTTCCCAAAAACTGCTGGAAACTGCTGGAAACAGCTAGAAACTGCGTTTAGTAGTGTGC
>NW_024635339.1:0-313 GCF_008729295.1 Plectropomus leopardus
GGTTTTTCTCTCCGTTTTTGCACTGTTGGATGCAATAACGTGTTTTAGCATGCTATTTTATGCTGTTTTGAGGTGTTTTCAGCTGTTTTTGGGACATGTCATATTTTGACATTTTTGCCTTACTATAGCCTTGCCTTTTTCGTCATTTTTTCAACTTGCATTAATTTGACGTTTTTTTGTCCCTTTTTGCACTTTTGAATGCAATAACATGTTTTAGCATGCTATTTTGAGGTGTTTTCAGCTGTTTTGGGACACGTCATATTTTTACATTTTTGCCTTACTATAGCCTTGCCTTTTTCTTCATTTTTTCAAC
>NW_024635340.1:0-381 GCF_008729295.1 Plectropomus leopardus
GCACACTATTTTAGGCTGTTTTGAGGTGTTTTCAGCTAGTTATGGGATATGTCATATTTTGACATTTTTGCCATACTATAGCCTTGCTTCTTTGGTCATTTTTTCGACGTGCTAAATTATGCTGTTTTTAGCGGTTTTTGCAATATTCTTTGCTATGGCGTGTCTTAGCAAGCTATTTTATGCTGTTTTGAGGTGTTTTAAGCTAGTTTTGGGATATGTCATATTTTGACAATTTTGCCATACTATAGCCTTGCTTCTTTGGTCATTTTTTTAACGTGCTAAATTATGGTGTTTTTAGCGATTTTTGCAACATTCTATGCTATGGCGTGTCTCAGCACGCTATTTTAGGCTGTTTTGAGGTGTTTTAAGCTAGTTTTGGGA
>NW_024635341.1:0-573 GCF_008729295.1 Plectropomus leopardus
TTTGACATTTTTGCCATACTATAGCCTTGCTTTTTGTGTCATTTTTTCAACATGCCAAAATATCGTGTTTTTGCTAGTTTTTGCAACGTTCTATGCTATGGCGAGTTTAGACACGCTATTTAACACAGTTTTACGTTGTTTTCAGCTGTTTTTGGGACATGTCATTTTTTGACATTTTTGCCATACTATAGCCTTGCTTTTTGGGTCATTTTTTCAACATGCCAAAATATAGTGTTTTTGTCTGTTTTTGCAGCATTCTGTGCTATAGCGTGTTTAGGCACACTATTTAATGCAGTTTTAAGTTGTTTTCAGCTGTTTTTGGGACATGTCATTTTTTGACATTTTTGCCATACTATAGCCTTGCTTTTTTGGTAATTTTTTCAACATGCCAAAATATAGTGATTTTGTCCGTTTTTGCAACGTTCTATGCTATGGCGTGTTTAGACATGCTATTTAACACAGTTTTAAGTTGTTTTCAGCTGTTTTTGGGACATGGCATTTTTTGACATTTTTGCCATACTATAGCCTTGCTTTTTGGGTCATTTTTTCAACATGCCAAAATATGGTGTTTTT
>NW_024635342.1:0-722 GCF_008729295.1 Plectropomus leopardus
GCTGTTTTTGGGACATGTCACATTTTGACATTTTTGCCATACTATAGCCTTGCTTTTTCGGTCATTTTTTCCACATGCCAAATGATGCTGTTGTTGGCAATTTTTGCAACTGTCATTGCTATGGCGTGTCTCCACAGGCTATTTTCTGTGGTTTAATGCGGTTTTTAGCTGTTTTTGGGACATGTCATATTTTGACATTTTTGCCATACTTTGCTTTTTCCACATTCTTAATTAGGCTGTTTTTGGAACTTTTTGCAACTGTCTTTGGTATGGTGTGTCTTAGACGGCTACTTCTTGTGGTTTAATGTCGTTTTCCGCTGTTTTTGGGACATGTCATATTTGGACATTTTTGCCATATTATAGCCTTGCTTTTTCGGTCATTTTTTCCACATGCTAAATTCGGCTGTTCTTGGCTCTTGTTGCAACTTTCTTTGCTATGGCGTGTGTTAGAAGGCTATTTAATGTGGTTTAATGTGGTTTTTAGCAATTTTCGGGACATGTCACATTTTGACATTTTTGCCATATTATAGCCTTGCTTTTTCCGTCATTTTTTCCACATGCCAAATAATGCTGTTGTTGGCGATTTTTGAAACTTTCTTTAGTACGGCGTATCTCCACAGGCTATTTTATGTAGTTTAATGTCATTTTAACTGTTTTTGGGACATGTCTTGTTTAGACATTTTTGCCATACTATAGCCTTGCTTTTTCAGTCATTTTTTCCA
>NW_024635343.1:0-231 GCF_008729295.1 Plectropomus leopardus
ATAGCCTTGCCTTTTCGGTCATTTTTTTCAACATTCATTTTAATGGTAATTTTGTCCGTTTTTCCCTCATTCTATGCTATGGCGTGTTTTAGCGTGCTATTTTATGCTGTTTTGAGGTGGTTCCAGCTGTTTTTTGGACGTGTCATATTTTGACATTTTTGCCATAGTATAGCCTTGCCTCTTCTGTCATTTTTTTCAATGTTCATTTTTATGGTGTTTTTGGCCGTTTTT
>NW_024635344.1:0-429 GCF_008729295.1 Plectropomus leopardus
TTATTTTTGGCTTTTTTTGCAACTTTCTTTGTTATGGCGTGTATCTACGGGTTTTTTGGTGTGGTTTAATGTGGTTTTCAGCACTTTTTGGGACATGTCTTATTTTGACATTTTTGCCATACTATAGCCTTGCCTTTTCGGTCATTTTTTTAAAAGCCAAATTATGTTATTTTTTGGCTTTTTTTGCAACTTTCTTTGCCATGGCGTGTCTCTACAGGCCATTTGGTGTGGTTTAATGTGGGTTTCAGCAGTTTTTGGGACATGTCCTATTTTGACATTTTTGCCATACTATAGCCTTGCCTTTTTGGTCATTTTTTTCACATACCAAATTACGTTATTTTTGGCTTTTTTTGCAACTTTCTTTGTTATGGCGTGTATCTATGGGTTTTTTGGTGTGGTTTAATGTGGTTTTCAGCACTTTTTGGGACA
>NW_024635345.1:0-247 GCF_008729295.1 Plectropomus leopardus
CTATGGCAAGTATTGGCAAGTCATTTTATGCTGTTTTAAGTTATTTTCAGCTGTTTTTGTGACGTGTCATATTTTCACAGTTTTAGCCATACTATAGCCTTGCCTTTTGGGTCATTTTTTCAACATGCATTATTTTGGTGTTTTTGACTGTATTTGCAACATTCTATGCTATGACGAGGATTGGCACGTTATTTTATGCCGTTTTAAGGTATTTTAAACTGTTTTTGGGATGTGTCATACTTTCACA
>NW_024635346.1:0-426 GCF_008729295.1 Plectropomus leopardus
TATAGCCTTGCCTTTTCGGTCATTTTTTCAACGTTCCAACTCTTGGTGTTTTTGGCAGTTTTTGCAGCTTTTAATGCTATAGCATGTCTTTATACGCTGTTTTATGCTGTTTAGAGGTGTTTCCAGCTGTTTTTGGGACATGTCAGTTTTGAACTTTTTTCCATACTATAGCCTTGCCTCTGAGGTCATTTTTTCAACGTTCCAAATCTTGGTGTTTTTGGCAGTTTTTGCAGCTTTTAATACTATAGCATGTCTTTATACGCTGTTTTATGCTGTTGAGAGGTGTTTCCAGCTGTCTTTGGGACATGTCAATTTTGAACTTTTTTCCATACTATAGCCTTGCCTTTTTGGTCATTTTTTCAACATTCTAAATCTTGGGTTTTTTGGCAGTTTTTGCAGCTTTTAATGCTATAGCATGTCTTTATA
>NW_024635347.1:0-202 GCF_008729295.1 Plectropomus leopardus
ATGGCAAATTTCGACATTTTTGCCATACTATAGCCTTGCTTCTTTGGCCATTTTTTGGACATGCTATTTTATGGGGTTTCTGGACGTTTTTGGATATTTCTTCAACACTGTACACAATAAAATGGTTGTACGCGCTATACTAAGTGGTTTTCAGGTGTTTTTGGGACATGGCAAATTTCGACATTTTTGCCATACTATAGCC
>NW_024635348.1:0-255 GCF_008729295.1 Plectropomus leopardus
CAGCCATTTTTAGGAGCAGTCAAAATTTGACTTTTTTCGACATACTATACTATTGCCTTGTTCGCTATTTTTTTGACATGCTAAATTATGAGGATTTTTGGCCTTTTTTGGACTTTATTTCCACTTTCTATACCATGACACGTTTCTACAAGCTATTCTACATCGTTTTCAGCCATTTTTAGGAGCAGTCAAAATTTGACTTTTTTCAACATACTATACTATTGCCTTGTTCGCTAATTTTTTGACATGCTAAAT
>NW_024635349.1:0-947 GCF_008729295.1 Plectropomus leopardus
CAAAAATGTCAAAATATGACATGTCAAAAAAATGGCTAAAAACAACAGAATGGCATGTTGAGACACATTATAGTGTATCATGTTGAAAAAACAACCAAAAACAACCAAAAACATCATATTTTAGCATGTCAAAAAAAATGAACAAAAATCGCATACTATAGTAAGGCAAAAATGTCAAAATATGACATGTCAAAAAAATGGCTAAAAACAACAGAATGGCATGTTGAGACACATTATAGTGTATCATGTTGAAAAAACAACCAAAAACAACCAAAAACATCATATTTTAGCATGTCAAAAAAAATGACCAAAAATTGCATACTATAGTATGGCAAAAATGTCAAAATATGACATGTCAAAAAAATGGCTGTAAACAACGTAGAATCGAATATTGATACACATTATACTGCAGCATGTTGAAAAAATACCCCTAAACAACCAAAAACATCATATTTTAGCATGTCAAAAATATGACAAAAAATCGCATAGTATAGTATGGCAAAAATGTCAAAATATGACATGTCAAAAAAATGGCTGTGAACAACATAGATTACAATACTGAGACGTATTAGACTGCAGCATGTTGAAAAAACTACCAAAAACAACCAAAAACATCATATTTTAGCATGTCAAATAAATGACCAAAAATCACATACTATAGTATGGCAAAAATGTCAAAATATGACATGTCAAAAAAATGGCTGGAAACAACGTAGAATCGAATATTGATACACAATATACTGTAGCATGTTGAAAAAAACACGCCTAAACAACCAAAAACATCATATTTTAGCATGTCAAAAAAATGACGAAAAAATCGCATACTATAGTATGGCAAAAATTGCAAAATATGACATGTCAAAAAAATGGCTAAAAACAACAAAGAATGGCATGTTGAGGCATATTACACTGCAGCATGTTGAAAAAACAACCAAAAACAACCAAAA
>NW_024635350.1:0-222 GCF_008729295.1 Plectropomus leopardus
TGACATTTTTGCCATACTATAGCCTTGCCGTTTTGGGTTTTTTTTTTTTCACATACCAAATTATGTCTTTTTTGGCTTTTTTTTGCAATTGTCTTTGCTACAGCGTGTCTCCACAGGTCAGTTTGTGTGGTTTAATGTGGTTTTCAGCATTTTTTGGGACATGTCCTATTTTGACATTTTTGCCATACTATAGCCTTGCCTATTTTGGTCATTTTTTTCAAC
>NW_024635351.1:0-290 GCF_008729295.1 Plectropomus leopardus
TTCTATGCTATGGCGTGTCTCAGCACCTTATTTAAAGTGGTTTTCAACACTTTTTGGCTATTTTTGGGACATGTCATATTTTGACATTTTTGCCATACTATAGCCTTGCTTTTTGGATAATTTTTTCGACATGCTATATTATGGTATTTTCGTCCATTTTTACAACTTTCTCTGCTATGGCGTGTCTCGGCACGCTATTTAAAGTGCTTTTCAACTGTTTTCAGCTATTTTTTTGGAGGTGTGATATTTTGACATTTTTGCCATACTATAGCCTTGCTTTTTGGATCATT
>NW_024635352.1:0-272 GCF_008729295.1 Plectropomus leopardus
TCTAGGAGCGGTCAAAATTTGACTTTTTTCGACATACTATACTATTGCCTTATCGGCCATTTTTTTGACATGTAAAATGATGAGGTTTTTGGCCTTTCTTGAACTTTATTTCCACTTTGTGCGCTATGGTGCGTCTCTACAAGCTAATATAAGTTGTTTTTAGCCATTTCTAGGAGCGGTCAAAATTTGACTTTTTTCGACATACTATACTATTGCCTTTTCGGCTTTTTTTTCTGATGTGTAAAATGATGAGGTTGTTGGCGTTTTTTTAA
>NW_024635353.1:0-898 GCF_008729295.1 Plectropomus leopardus
CAGCCTTGCCTTTTCGGTCATTTTTTTGGCACGCATTATTATTGTGTATTTGGCATTTTTTGGAACATTCTTTAATTTGGCATTTCTTTGGATGCTATTCTATGCTGTTTTGAGGTGTTTTCAGCCGTTTTTGGGACATGTCATATTTTGACATTTTTGCCTTACTATAGTCTTGCCTTTTCGGCCAATTATTTGGCATGCATTATTATGGGTTTTTTGGCCATTTTTGCAACATTCCTTGCTGTGGCATGTTTTGGCACCCTATTTTATGCTGTTTTGAGGTGTTTTCAATCATTTTTGGGACATGTCATATTTTAATATTTTTGCCATACTATAGCCTTGCCTCTTCAGAATTTTTTTTTGACATGCACAATTAAGGAGTTTTTGGCAGTTTTTATTCTATTTTGACGTGTTTTCAGCCGTTTCTGGGACATGTCATATTTTGACATTTTTGCCATACTATAGTCTTGCCTTTTTAGTCAATTTTTTGACATGCATTATTATGATATACTCGGCCGTTTTTACAACATTCTATGCTATGACGTGTGTTGACATGTCATTTTATGCTATTTTGAGGTGTTTTCAGCCGTTTCTGGGACATGTCATATTTTGACATTTTTGCCATACTATAGCCTTGCCTTTTCCGTCATTTTTTTGACATGCATTGTCATGGTGATTTTGGCAGTTGTTGCAACATTCTTTGCTAGGGTGTGCCTTGGCATGCTATTTTATGCCGTTTTGAGGTGTTTTCAGCTGTTTTTGGGACATGTCATATTTTGACATTTTTATCCATAGTATAACCAGGTCTTTGCAGACATTTTTTCAAGTCAAGTCAAGTCAAGTCAATTTTATTTATAGAGCCAATCATCAACATGGTTTGCCTCAGAGTGCTTTACAG
>NW_024635354.1:0-265 GCF_008729295.1 Plectropomus leopardus
GGTGGTTTTATGTGGTTTTCAGGTGTTTTGCGGACAGGTCATATTTTGACATTTTTGCCATACTATAGCCTTGCATTTTCGGTCGTTTTTCGGATATGCAAAGTTATGGTGTTTTTTGCCCTTTTTTCAACAATCTATGCCACAGGTCAGAAGAGGTACAAATATGACTCGAAACAAATCTTTACAGTCACACTGTAAGTTTAATGTTTGCAAGGAACCTCAGACATTCTTTACAGGTCATACTTTTGTAAAGCAGAAACAAATA
>NW_024635355.1:0-460 GCF_008729295.1 Plectropomus leopardus
TTGACATTTTTGCCTTACTATAGCCTTGCTTTTTCGCTCATTTTTTCTGACCTGTGTTTTTATGGTGTTTTGGGCAGTTTTTGCAAAATTCTATGCTATGGCGTTTCTTGGCACGCTATTTTATGCTGTTTTGAGGTGTTTTCAGCTGTTTTTGGGACATGTCCTATTTTGACATTTTTGCCTTACTATAGCCTTGCTTTTTGGCTCATTTTTTGGACATGTATTATTAACGTGTTTTGGGCAGTTTTTGCAAGATTCTATGCTATGGCGTGTTTCAGCACGCTATTTTATGCTGTTTAAAAGTGTTTTCAGCTGTCTTTGGAATATGTCATATTTTGACATTTTTGCCTTACTATAGCCTTGCTCTTTCAGTCATTTTTTTCGAAATGCATTATTATGGTGTTTTTGGCAGTTTTTGCAGTATTCTATGCTATTTCGTATTTCGGCACGCTATTTTATG
>NW_024635356.1:0-378 GCF_008729295.1 Plectropomus leopardus
GTCATATTTTGACATTTTTGCCATACTATAGCCTTGCATTTTTGGGGGATATTTCAACATGCTATTTGATTGTGTTTTTGGCCGTTTTTGCAAAATCCTTTGCAATGACATATGTCGCCATGCCATTTCATGTGGTTCAAAGTGGTTTCGGGCAGTTTTTTGGAAATGCCATATTTTGACAGTTTTGCCATACTATAGCCTTGCATTTTTTGTGGATTTTTCAACATGGATTTTTTTAACATGCCATTTTATGGTGTTTTTGTCCATTTTTGCAGATTTCTATGCAATGGCGTGTCTCGGAAAGCTATCTTATGTAATTTAAAGTGGTTTTCAGCAGTTTTTTGGAAATGCCATATTTTGACATTTTTGCCATACTAT
>NW_024635357.1:0-571 GCF_008729295.1 Plectropomus leopardus
AGCTTTTATTGTTTTTTCATGTTTAACTCATGTTGTCATCGCACCACACCCAGGTAATTATTTG
Source organism: Plectropomus leopardus (assembly GCF_008729295.1). Taxonomy (NCBI): domain Eukaryota; kingdom Metazoa; phylum Chordata; class Actinopteri; order Perciformes; family Serranidae; genus Plectropomus; species Plectropomus leopardus. Next base: position 65 of record NW_024635357.1, read on the forward strand.
TCTAAGGCCTTAGGGGTGGTTGTGCTATTTGTGTTTTGGGAAACAGGTTAAGTTGTAGTAAGCTGTGGGGTGGGTTTGGTAGGCATAAGGGGTTTTATTTGGTTTACTGATTTGCTGCCACGCGTCGCCCTCTCCCTTTGTTCATGTTTGTTCGCATGTGTGCTGCTCGCTTGATGCTGGGCCAGTTCAATCATTCATACTTGTAACAATAAACTTTCCCGCCTGTTTAACACCACAACGCTGTGTTGCTTCTCTTTGTTCCTAGACGTAACATCTGTGGGTTGTAACAGTGGGGAACGAGCACCTTGGAATAAAACAGCTGTTTTACAATGTTTTGGGCAATTTTTGAGACATTCTTTGATATGATGTGTCTCAGCACACGATTTCATGCTATATTATGGTGGTTTTGGTTTTTTTTTTGCAACATCCTTTGCTATGGCGTGTCTCGGCATGCTGTTTAATGAGGTTTTATGGGGTTTTCAGCAGTTTTTTGGAAATGTCATATTT
>NW_024635358.1:0-531 GCF_008729295.1 Plectropomus leopardus
TTTAACATTTTTGCCTTACTATAGCCTTGCCTTTTTGGTCATTTTTTGACATGCATTATTATGGTGTTTTTGGCCGTTTTTGCAACAGCCTATGCTATTACATTTCTTGGCACGCTATTTTATGCTGGTTTGAGGTGTTTTCAGCTGTTTTTGGGACATGTCATATTTTGACATTTTTGCCTTACTATAGCCTTGCCTTTTTTGGTCATTTTTTTGACATGCAGTATTATGGTGTTTTTTGACCATTTTTGAAACAAACTATCCTGTGGCGTGTCTCGGCATGGTATTTTGAGCTGTTTTGAGGTGTTTTCAGCTGTTTTTGGGACATGTCATTTTTTGACATTTTTGCCTTACTATAATCTTGCCTTTTCGGTCATTTTTTCAACATGGTATACCATGGTGTTTTTTTTCCATTTTTGCAATGAATTATGGTATGGTGTGTCTCAACACACTATTCTATGCAGTTTTGAGGTGCTTTCTGCTCTTTTTGGGACATGTCATATTTTGACAATCTTGCCTTACTATAGCCTT
>NW_024635359.1:0-425 GCF_008729295.1 Plectropomus leopardus
GTCAAATTTTGACATTTTTGCCATACTATAGCCTTGCCTTTTTGGTCATTTTTTCAACATGCATTATTATGATGTTTTTGGCCATTTTTGCAAGATTCTTCGCTATGGCGTGTCTTAGCATGCTATTTTAGACTGTTTTGAGGTGTTTTCAGCGGTTTTTGGAACATGTCATATTTTGACATTTTTGCCATACTATAGCCTTGCCTTTTTGGTCATTTTTTCAACATGCATTATTATGGTGTTTTTGGCCTTTTTTGCACAAATTCTATGCCATGGCGTGTTTCAGCAAGCTATTTTAGGCTGTTTTGAGGTTTTTTTCATCGTTTTTTGGGACATGTCATATTTTGACATTTTTGCCATACTATAGCCTTGCCTTTTCAGTCATTTTTTCAACATGCATTATTATGATGTTTTTGGCCGTTTTT
>NW_024635360.1:0-1437 GCF_008729295.1 Plectropomus leopardus
AGCCTTGACACCCCCATCCACCACCCCACCAAAAAAAAAAAAAAAAACAGACATCAAAGACATGAAAAGACATCGTCTTTGCAGTTGGACTCATCGTGTGTGATCTGCAGTGCAGTGAACGCTGATAATGTGCACGATGTGATTCGGTCCACCTGCTCGGACTTGTTGTGACTTGTTAATGATAATAACGGTCATGATGTTGTTGGCATCAGTTTCTGTGCAGCTTCACCGGTTATTATCAAACTTGTTCTCCAGACTGAACTCACTGCTGGAGCTTCATCATATCGTCCTCTCTGTGTGTGTGTGTGTGTGTGTGTGTGTGTGTGTGTGTGTGTGTGTGTGTGTTGCTTAAGACCTGGTTACTCAGAGCAGAAATATGTTACTCATTGTTCCTGGATGCAGTAATTCATTTACACTAGCTGCTGTCAGAGAGCAGTAATTGGACTAAAGGCAGCGTGAATACGTCGGACCACAGAGGCGTCTTTTCTACCATTTGTCATCTGCACATGCTCAGTGAGAGACAGGTAATTAAGTCCACTCGGTGGGTGAGAGCCTTTAAATCAGCCTCAGTCTTTGAGTTAGACAGGGTTTAAATATTGTGGGTTTGTCAAGCTGAAGGGTTGATAATGTTCCAGCTTCATAATGTACTGAAGTCAGGCTGTTTTAAAGGGACAGTTCACCCCAAAATCTTTTTTCCCTCTTACCAGTAGTGCTATTTAAGAGTCCAGATCAGTGATACTCAGCTTATTCTTAATCTCAATTTACCCCAATAGGGTGCTGCGACCGTTTTCTAAATTACAGTATAAATAAAGTGATTCACACTGGGAATTGTTTTTGTACTTTTAGTATCCATAAAGTGTCAGAGTGCATAAAACAGCATCAAAATAGAGCTTGTTTATCAAAAAAGTGTCAGTGGAGGATCCCCCACACCCCCGACAGAGAGCCTAGATTAGACCCTAATGTCCCAAAATCCTAAAAATGTGATTAAGTCCTAGAAATGCCCTCAAATCCTCTTAAAATCCTAGAAATGTCCTAAAATCATAAAATGCCATTAAATCATAGAAATGGCATTTTATCCTACAAACGTGCCAAAATCCTAGAAACAGCTTAAAATTCCAAAATGTCCTAGAAACGACCTCAGACTGTGACCTTAACCAGAGAGGAAGTCGGACTCGTCGTGATTGAGGAATGGCGACTATTTTAAAAAATCTTTCTGTGAATCTGAAGCTTCAAATATCTTCCAGCTGTCTCTGAGAGATAATTCTGCTCCTGTCGTCACGTAACGAACGCATCTCATCTTTAAAGAAATAATTTCAGCGAGACGTAAACAGGACGGGACAACGATGAGATCTTGTTCCTGTTTTTAGCTCCTTCTGCCTCTCATCTGTTCCCACATTTAGCCTCTTTGAACAAAATGACTGCATCTGATTATGTTTT
>NW_024635361.1:0-510 GCF_008729295.1 Plectropomus leopardus
TTTGCCATACTATAGCCTTGCTTTTTTCTGTCATTTTTTCAACATGCAATATTATGATGTTTTGGCTTTTTTTGCAACATCCTTTACTATGGCATGTTTCTGCATGCTGTTTTATGGGGTTTTATGGGGTTTTCAGCAGTTTTTTGGAAATGACATATTTTGACATTTTTGCCTTACTATAGCCTTGCTTTTTCGGTCATTTTTTCAACATGCAATATTATGATGTTTTTGGCCATTTTTGCAATATCCTTTGCTATGGCATGACTCGGCGGGCTTTTTTACGAGGTTTTATAGGGTTTCCAGCAGTTTTTTGGAAATGACATATTTTGACATTTTTGCCTTACTATAGCCTTGCTTTTTTTCGGTCATTTTTTCAACATGCAATATTATGATGTTTTTGGCCATGTTTGCAACATCCTTTGCTATGGCATGACTCGGCAGGCTATTTTACGAAGTTTTATAAGGTTTCCAGCAGTTTTTTGGAAATGACATATTTTGACATTTTTGCCT
>NW_024635362.1:0-245 GCF_008729295.1 Plectropomus leopardus
AATGTTGAATCTTCAATCAGCACACGTTTAATATGATTAAAAGTATGGGTATACAAGTAAGATTAAAATCACAATGAACACAAGTACAATAAATGAGTACAACATAAATGAAGATGAGTACAATGACAAAATGAATGAAATGAGGACAAGTACAACAAAGACGAGCACTCAGGTCATCACTGACAGAGACAATACTACATGCAGATTAACTAACACAGAACATAGAAAGCTGGCTGACACCAATC
>NW_024635363.1:0-433 GCF_008729295.1 Plectropomus leopardus
ATTATATTTAAATTCACTCTTTAATACATCTGTTATGTTAATTGTTTTGCACCAAAATACCAAGTCACATTCCTTGTATATGTAAATGTTCTTTGCAATAAAATTAGATTCTGAGTCAGATTCCGATTCTGATTATTATAGTTTTGGCCATTTTTGCATTATTCTATGATTTAGCGTGCCTCAGCACAGTGTTTTATGCTGTTTTGAGGTGTTTTAAACTGTTTTTGTGACATGGCATTTTTGACATTTTTTGCCATACTATAGCCTTGCCTTTTCGGTCATTTTTTCAACATGCATTATTGTGGTGTTTTTGGCCGTTTCAGCAACATTCTATGCCATGGCGTGCCTCAGCACGGCATTTTATGCTGTTTTGAGGTGTTTTAAACTGTTTTTGTGACATGGCATTTTTGACATTTTTTGCCATACTATAGCC
>NW_024635364.1:0-221 GCF_008729295.1 Plectropomus leopardus
TTTTGACCATATTTGCACGTTTAAATGCTATGGCGTGTCTCAGTACGCTATTTCATATAGCCTTGCCATACTATAGCCTTGCTTTTTTGGTCATTTTTTCAACAGGCGAAATTATTGTGTTTTAGGCCGTTTTTACAGGTATTAATGCTATAGCGTGTCTCAGCACACTACTGTATGCTGTTTTGAAGTGTTTTCAATTTTTTTTGGGACATGTCAAATTT
>NW_024635365.1:0-484 GCF_008729295.1 Plectropomus leopardus
GCAGGCTCTTCTAACCTGTTTAAAGCTTTTTTGAGCTGTTTTGGGGATTTGTCATATTTCGACATTTTTGCCTTACTATAGCCTTGCATTTTTGGTCATTTTTTGGACATGCTAAATTCTGTTGTTTTTGGCCCTTTTGGCAACTTTCTGTACTATGGTGTGTTTTTGCAGGCTATTCTAAGCTGTGTAAAACTATATTGAGCTCTCTTTGGGACGTGTCAAATTTCAACATTTTTGTCATACTATAGCCTTGCATTTTTGGTCATTTTTCAACATGCTAAATTATGGTGTTTTGGCCCTTTTGGCAACTTTCTTTGCTATGGTGTGTCTTAGCAGACCATTGTAAGCTGTTTTCAAATCCTTTTAGCTAATTTTAGGACATGTCAAATTTTGACATTTTTGCCTTACTATAGTCTTGCTTTTCGGTTCATTTTTTCGACATTCCAAAATAGGGAGTTTATGTGCGATTTTGCAAAATTCTATG
>NW_024635366.1:0-399 GCF_008729295.1 Plectropomus leopardus
TTTTTGACATGCATTATTATGCTGTTTTTGGCAGTTTTTGCAACTTTCCATGCTAGGGTGTGTCTTGGCATGCTATTTTATGCTGTTTTGGGGTGTTTTCAGTTATATTTGGGACATGTCATATTTTTACATTTTTGCCATACTATAGCCTTGCCTTTTCGCTCATTTTTTGATATGCATTATTCTGCTGTTTTTTGCAGTTTTTGCAACTTTTAATGCCAGAACGTGTCTTGGCATGCCATTTCATGCTGTTTTGAGGCGTTTTCAGCTGTTTTTGGGACATGTCATATTTTGACATTTTTGCCATACTATAGCCTTGCCTTTTCGCTCATTTCTTTGACATGCATTATTCTGCTGTTTTTGGCAATTTTTGCAACATTCTTTGCTATGGCATGTCTT
>NW_024635367.1:0-540 GCF_008729295.1 Plectropomus leopardus
CATACTATAGCCTTGCTTTTTGGGTCATTCTTTCAACATGCCATTATATGGTGTTTTTGGCCGTTTTTGCAAGTTTGTATTCTATGGAGTGTCTTGGAACGATATTTAATGTTGTTTAAAGCTGTTTTCAGTAGTTTTTGGAACATGTCATTTTTTGGCATTTTTGCCATACTATAGCCTTGCTTTTTGGGTCATTTTTTCAACATGCAATATTATGGTGTTTTGGGCCGTTCTTGCAACATTAAATGCTATGGTGTGTCTCAGAACCGGATTTAATGTTGTTAAAAGCTGATTTCAGCTGTTTTTGGGACATGCCATTTTTTGTCATTTTTGCCATACTATAGCCTTGCTTCTTGGGTAATTTTTTGCGACATGCCATTTTATGGTGTTTTTGGCCGTTTTTGCAAGTTTCTGCGCTATGGCGTGTGTCAGCACGTTATTTAATGGAGATTTAAGGTGTTTTCAGTAGTTTTTGGAACATGCCATTTTTTGTCATTTTTGCCATACTATAGCCTTGCCTTTTGGGTCATTTTTTCGACA
>NW_024635368.1:0-222 GCF_008729295.1 Plectropomus leopardus
GGGACATGTCACATTTTGACATTTTTGCCATACTATAGCCTTGCATTTTTGGTCATTTTTTTCCACTTGCCAAATTTTGGCGTTTTTGGCCCTTTTTGCAAATTTCTCTGCTATGGCGTGTCTTGGAAAGCTATTTTATGTTGTTTAATGTGGTTCTCAGCAGTTTTTGGGACATGTCATATTTTGACATTTTTGCCATACTATAGCCTTGCATTTTTGTTC
>NW_024635369.1:0-323 GCF_008729295.1 Plectropomus leopardus
TGTTTTCAGCTGTTTTTTGGGACATGCCAATTTTGACATTTTTTGCCATACTATAGCCTTGCCTTCTTTGGTCAGTTTTTCAACATGCTATATCATGGTGTTTTTGTCCGTTTTTGCAACAAATTATGTTATGGCATGTATCGGGAAGCTGTTTTATACTGATTTGAGGTGTTTTCAGTTGTTTTTGGGACATGCCAATTTTGACATTTTTTGCCATACTATAGCCTTGCCTTTTCTGTCATTTTTTCAACATGCTATATCATTGTGTTTTTGTCTGTTTTTGCAACAAACTATGCTATAGCGTGTATCGGGAAGCTGTTTTA
>NW_024635370.1:0-696 GCF_008729295.1 Plectropomus leopardus
CAGGTCACATTTTGACATTTTTGCCATACTATAGCCTTGCTTTTTCGGTCAATTTTTCAATATGTTATAATATGCTTTTTCTTGCAGTTTTTGCAACATCCTTTGCTACAGCGTGTCTTAGCATGCTATTTTAAGCGGTTTAATGTGGTTTTCAGCTATTTTTTTGACAGGTCACATTTTGGCATTTTTGCCATACTATAGCCTTACTTCTTCGGTCAATTTTTCAACATGCTATAATATGCTTTTTCTTGCAGTTTTTGCAACATCCTTTGCTGCAGCGTGTCTAAGCATGCTATTTTACGTGGTTTAATGTGGTTTTCAGCAGTTTTTTTGACAGGTCACATTTTGGCATTTTTGCCATACTATAGCCTTGGTTCTTCGGTCAATTTTTTAACATGCTATAATATGCTGTTTTTTGCAGTTTTTGCAACATCCTTTGCAATGGTGTGTCATAGCATGCTATTTTAAGTGGTTTAATTTGCTTTTCAGCAGTTTTTTTGACAGGTCACATTTTGACATTTTTGCCATACTATAGCCTTGCTTCTTCGGTCAATTTTTCAACATGCTATAACATGCTGTTTTTTTCAGTTCTTGCAACATCCTTTGCAATGGTGTGGCTAAGCATGCTTTTTAAGTAGCTTAATGTGGTTTTCAGCAGTTTTTTTGACAGGTCAAAAAAACTGCGTAGTTTAATGT
>NW_024635371.1:0-2759 GCF_008729295.1 Plectropomus leopardus
CTCTCTCTCTATCTACCTACACACACACACTCTTTAGCTCTCTAACACACAACATCATCGTCCTCACTCATACAACCGCTCTGGCAGGGCGTTTCCCATCTTCCTCTACAGCAGCTGCAGAGGGGAGCAGCATATAACTGTAGCTTTAATTTAATACCACAATACATGCATTAATCTGCTGCACGCAGGATACACACACAAACTGTACACACACTAATCTTCTCTGCCAAAAGGACAACCACACCAGCTCTACACCTGGATTAAAGGGGTTTAAAACAGTAATCTATTATGGATGATTTATTGTGTACAGCTACTGTTTGTACACTGAAATCTCAAGGTTTTTACCTCCTGTGAGTCAGTTAAGACACGGATCAGAGTGCAGCTGTAGACGAAAGCTGGCAAGGTCACAATTAATGAGACTGCTGCAGACAATATCACATTCTTAAAATTAGCTATATGCCTACATTGTTGTATTCATTTTTATTCATATTGGATTACTATTTTTTTTTAATTATTAAATGCATCTTTTAGTCAAGAAAGTGTCACAAAATAGTGAAAAAAAGCCTTCAGTTTCCCCAGACCCCATGGTGATATCTTTACCAGCAGTCCAAAACCCAAGATACTCAGTTTAAAATATAATAGAGGATATCAGCCTCTTAACAGTGACCTTCTGCTTAATTTATCGTGGGTGCAATAAAAAGTCGTACAGGTGTCACAGCCACAAAAAACAAACAAACAAAAAAACAAACAAAAAAAAACTGCTTGCTGATGACTGTTGGAGCGCTCATCTGCTATCATGTAATGACTTTGGTTACTTTTACAGCTGGAAACCAGCTGTAAATTATGTAAATTAGCTATTCGAAACAACAGGCTGATATAAAACATGGGCAAAGGACTAAAATGTTGAAATAGGTCTTAAGTGGCGGAAAAAGTGACTAAAATTTGTATATAACATACCTTTTATAAATTGTATGTAAATATGTATGAAAAATGCTTGTTGTGATTCCCCACAGCTCAATGTGACATTTTCAAAATGTTTGTTTTGTACAACTGGCAGTCCAAAACCCAAAGATGTTCAGTTTACTATCACAGATGACTACGACATCTGCAAATATTAAAATAAGACAAGCTGAAACCAGTTCATTTTGGGTATTTTTTGCTTAAAAATGACTTTCACTCTTAATCAGTTACCAAATCTGTTGATGATTCCGTTGATCAACCAGTCTTTTTACCTCTAGATATAACATTTCATTGTCCACATATTGCTAGATATATACAGCAAAAACAAACACAACTTAATTTCTCAAATTATTGAGCTGTTTTAGTTTGGACAGAGAAGGCTCAAGACATTTACTCAGTGCACAACATCAGCATCAATACAGATGTACAGCTCTGACATTAGAGACAAAAAGGCTGGGTCAGTAGAAGGCACAGGTACATCAGTGTGCCCCTTCCATCACTGCTACTTTATTTAAGTCACAGGTCTTCTTCAAAATACTATTTAGGATAAACAATGTAGCTGATGGGCTCTCTGCTGGTGTAGCATCAGTCACCCATGAGTAAGAGGCTAGCAGGCTAATCACAGTGATGTAGTCTGCCTGCCTGTCTGACCTGCTTCCCTGCGGTTTGACAAACAGCCTGGGGAACAAGAGGCTGGATTTTGGTGAAATATCTCTTTAATAGCCTTCTGAGTCTGAAGGCTTAGATGGAGGACAGGTTTGAGGGCAGGACCTGAAGTCAAGCAGAAAATAGCTCAAGGAGATACATGCGTATGTGTGGAAGTGCGTGTGTGAGCTGTCTCAAGGCTGCCTCGCCAAGTATAAGCGATTAAGAGAAGCTGGATTGACCCTGTTTTCTACTACAGTAGTCCCTGAAGCAGACCCATGAGGATAAAAGACTAGGGAGGTTACATAATCTCTGCTCCCAGAAGACACTCACATATACAGTATAGCAGCCACTGTCACAGTCACAGAGAAACTGACTGACTACTGAATGCACTGCTGGTAACAGAGATAAATCAGACAGAGGAGGCTCCTGTGAGTCCAGCAGCCAGAGGCCAGTCAGCGACCTCCTGGGCTTTCAGCTCTGCTGGATACAGTCGACTAGTCAGACCATCCCTGGAACCACCAGACTGAACAAGGGGGTGGCCGACTGCGAGAGAGCAAAAATCAATCTGATAGCTCGAGTTTCCATGCCAGGGGCCACACAAGAGCCCCGCCGACCGGAGAGCGACTGATTCAATTTGCCTAAGAAGCCCAGCTGTTACTCACAAAGACAGAGAGTGAGAGACAGTGTGTGTGTGTGTGTGTGTGTGTGTGTGTGTGTGTGTGTGTGTGTGTGTGTGTGTGTGTGTGCGTGCCAAGAGAAACTGCTATACTAGCACTTTCCTTTCTTCCCTCTTTCTTTCTGTAATACCATTTTTATGTCCGTCTCCACTTTGGCGGACACAAGATTTGATACTTAGACATTAAATCTTGTTGTTAAAATGACTGTGTGTGTGTGTGTGTGTGTGTGTGTGTGTGTGTGTGTGTGTGTGTGTGTGTGTCTGTGTGTGTGCAGGTGCGTGTGTGTATGCACGCGCAGCAACACCACGTGTGCATTGCTATTTCATAGTGCTTAGGCCCATGACAGGCCATACATTATCCATACATCACCTACATGTGACTCTTTGATTTCATTATGGGCACAAACAGACTGCAGTGCATGCGCAGTGCGACCCACAGCATAAACAAGCTAAGAATGCTGCTCAGCACTCATTT
>NW_024635372.1:0-1727 GCF_008729295.1 Plectropomus leopardus
TACAGTGTTGAAAAGAAACCTGGGATTGTTTTTGTTTTCCTCAATTAATGATGAATAGTTTGCCCTGGCATGGCGGAGGGCCTTCTTATACACTTTAAAACTGTCCAGCCAGACTGAACGGGACTCTTCCAGTTTGGTAGAACGCCAATGTCTTTCAAATTTTCGCGATGTTTGTTTCAATTTGGAGGTTAAACCATGGAGCTAATTTTCTTTGTTTCATTATTTTCAATTTGGAGGTTAAACCATGGAGCTAATTTTCTTTGTTTCATTATTTTCTTCTTGTAGGATGCAACAGTGTCGAGAGCTGATCGCAGTGAGCCAGCAGCATTATCGATGAGACAGTCAATTTGAGAATGACTTAAGTTAGTAGTAGTGTTCTCAGTCGCTGTAAGACATGGTAATGATGTCAAAGCAGAAGGAATTAGTTTCTTAAATTTAGCCACTGCTGAATCAGATAGACATCTAGAATAGTAGCTCTTACTGAGAGGCTTGTAGTCAAGTAATAAAAAATTGAAAGTTATTAAATAATGGTCTGACAGAGCAGGAATCTCAGGAAAGACTAATAAATCTCTAATATCGATACCGTATGCAAGGACTAGATCGAGGGTGTGATTGTAACGGTGGGTGGGTTTATGTACACACTGACTGAAGCCTATTAAAATCCAAAAGCGTGGAGAAAGCAGAACTAAGGCTATCACTATTAACATCCATGTGAATGTTAAAATCCCCTACAATAATAATTTTGTCTAATTTGAGCACTAAACCACTAAACTTGATATAAGCTCAGAGAATTCACATAGAAATTCAGAGTATGGGCCAGGGGCACGGTACACTATGACAAATAGAATTGGCTGAAGAGTTTTCCAGGATGGGTGAGAAAGACTAAGAAAAAGGCTTTCAAATGAATTATAGTTTAGCTTAGCCTTAGTGTGAATTGCTAAGCTTGAATCAAAAATAGCAGTAACTCCCCCTCCTCAGCCAGTGTCCCGTGCAACGTGACTATTTATATGACCAGGAAGAGTGGATTCATTCAGGCTAACATACTCTTCAGGACAAAGCCAGGTCTCAGTGAGGCATAATAAATCAATATGATTATCCAATATTAAATCAGTGACTAAATGACCCTTGGTTGATAAGGATCTAACGTTCAAGAGTCTGCATTTAATTCTCCTGTTATGATGCTGTTTGACAGGAGATTAGTTCATTTTTATGAGATTTTCTTGTACAACTCCCCTTTTTTTTATTTTAGCTTTAAACAAATGAAGTGGTTGGGGGACAGGCACCGTTTTTTTCTAACATTTAGATTATGGGTGTGTGACAGAGAAGCGTGTAAGACTGCGACTCTGAAACCTGGTCCCAACTCTGGTTTGTCATGGCTTTGGGCCTCTAATAAAATCGGTCAGATTCTTAGAGAGTAGAGCGGCTCCATCCAAAGTGGGATGGATGCCGTCCCTCCGGATAAGACCAGGTTTCCCCCAAAAGGAGTGGCAATTATTAACGAAGCCCAACAAATAAACTACACTTGTTACAGGTACCACTAACACTGAAGGAGGCAGAGGAGTAACTAAACATCTGACACACTGAGCAGGAGAGAGCAGCAGAAGAGGGAGAGGAGCAAGGAGAAGCCATCGCTAACCAGAGCTAATGCTAATGAAGCTAACCGGCTAACAGTGAGAGAGTGGTTGTGAATACACAGGGGAAAACCGCTGAAAGGAGGAGACAGCTGT
>NW_024635373.1:0-627 GCF_008729295.1 Plectropomus leopardus
TTTCATATTATTATATTGCTTTTTCAATTTTTTAAACATTTTTGGGTCTTTTTTTGCTTCCATTATAGGACAGCTTGAGAACAACAGGAAAACAGAGGTGGATGAGGTACCTGAGAGCCATATTTGAAAGTATAGATATCTTGCCAGAAAGATAAGGGACAAGATAGATTTATTCGGCATTTTTTAAACATAGTTTTAAAAAAATGAAATTAAGATTTCTCCCTGATTGTGCTACATTTTGAGGCATCAAAGGAGGAGTTGAAGAGTCTCACACCCTGGGGAAAGAAGCTGCTCCGTAGTCTGGTGGTTCGGTGGTGGATACTTCTGTATCTTTTTGCAGATGGCAGCAGGGTGAACAGACTGTGGCTGTGGTGGCTGCTGTCTTTCAGTATCCTTTGGGCTCTTTGCAGACACCTCACTTCACCGAGGTCACTGATGCTCTGTAGATGGGAACCAGTGATGTTCTGGGCAGTTTTAATCACTGCTGTAGAGCCTTCCTGTCCTGGGCCGTGCAGGAACCATGCCAGTTCTTGATGTTTCCAGTCAGGATGCTTTCTTTTGCTCCTCTGTAGAAATTAATCAGGATCCTGCTCTGGAATTTAGCCTTTCAAAGTTTCAGTAGAAAGT
>NW_024635374.1:0-373 GCF_008729295.1 Plectropomus leopardus
TGTTTTTGGAATGTGTCATTTTTTGACATTTTTGCCTTACTATAGCCTTACTTTTTGGGTCATTGTGTGGACATTCCAAAATATGGTGTTTTTGTCCATTTTTGCAAGATTCTATGCCATGGCGTGTCTTGGCACAGTATTTAATGCAGTTTTAAGGTGTTTTCAGCTGTTTTGGGGACATGTCATTTTTTGACGTTTTTGCCATACTATAGCCTTGCTTTTTGAGTCATTTTTTGGACATGCCAAAAGATGGTCTTTTTTGTCCGTTTTTGCAAGATTCTATGCTACACCTTGTTTCTGCACGTTACTTAATGCAGTTTTATACAGTTTTCAGCTGTTTTTGGGACATGTCATTTTTTGAGATTTTTGCCAT
>NW_024635375.1:0-730 GCF_008729295.1 Plectropomus leopardus
CCTGGTGCTATGGCATGTTTCTGCATGCTATTTAATGTGTTTTTCAGGTGTTTTCGGCTGTTTTTGGGACGGGTCACTTTCTGACTTTTTCGCCATACTATAGCGTTGCTTTTTGGGTCATTTTTTCAACATGCCAAATTATGCGTTTTTTTAGGGTTTTTTTGCAACATTCTATACTATGGCATGTTTCTGCATGCTATTTAATGTGTTTTTCAGGTGTTTTCACCTGTTTTTGGGACGGGTCATTTTTTGACTTTTTCGCCATACTATAGCCTTGCTTTTTGGGTCATTTTTTCAACATGCCACATTATGGTGTTTTTGGCTGTTTTTGCAACATTCTATACTATGGCATGTTTATGCATGCTATTTAATGTGTTTTTCAGGTGTTTTCACCTGTTTTTAGGACAGGTCATTTTTGACTTTTTCGCCATGCTATAGCCTTGCTTTTTGGGTCAATTTTTCAACATGCCATATTATGGTGTTTTGGCTGTTTTTGCAACATTCTATGCTATGGCATGTTTATGAACGCCATTTAATGTGTTTTTCAGGTGTTTTCAGTTGCTTTCTGGACAGGTCATTTTTTGACTTTTTCGCCATACTATAGCCTTGCTTTTTGGGTCATTTTTTTCAACATGCCAAATTGTGGTGGTTATGGCTGTTTTTGCAACACCTGGTGCTATGGCATGTTTCTGCACGCTATTTAATGTGTTTTTCAGGTGTTTTCAGCTGT
>NW_024635376.1:0-410 GCF_008729295.1 Plectropomus leopardus
GGGGTCATTTTTTCGACATGATTTTTTATCGTATTTTTGGCCATTGTTGCAACATTCTATGCTAAGGCGTGTCTCGGCACGCTATTTTATGAAGTTTTCAGCTACTTTTAGCAATTTTTGGACATGTAATTTTTTTAAAATTTTGCCTTACTATAGCCTTGTTTTTTGGGTCATTTTTTGGACATGCAATTTTATCATGTTTTTAGCAATTTTTGTCAACAATCTATGCTATGGCACATCTCTGCACACTTTTTATGCAATTTCCAGCTGTTTTCAGCAGTTTTTGGGACATGTCATTTTTTTGACATTTTTGCCTTATTATAGCCTTGCTTTATTTTGGGGGGGGTCATTTTTTCGACATGATTTTTTATCGTGTTTTTGGCCATTGTTGCAACATTCTATGCGAAGGC
>NW_024635377.1:0-259 GCF_008729295.1 Plectropomus leopardus
CTATGGCGTGTGTCAGCACGCTATTTTCTGCTGTTTTGATGTGTTTTTAGCTGTTTTTTGGACATGTCAAATTTTGACATTTTTGCCATACTATAGCCTTGGTTTTTTGGTCATCTTTTCAACATGATTAATTACGCTGTTTTGGGCCATTTTTGAACATTTTAATGCTATGGCGTGTGTCAGCACGCTATTTTCTGCTGTTTTGATGTGTTTTCAGCTGTTTTTTGGACATGTCAAATTTTGACATTTTTGCCATACT
>NW_024635378.1:0-400 GCF_008729295.1 Plectropomus leopardus
TGTTTTGAGGTGTTTTCAGCTGTTTTTATAACATGGTATTTTTTGGCATTTTTGCCATACTATAGCCTTGCTTTTTTTCGTCATTTTTTCAACATGCTATTTTATGGTGTTTATGGTCATTTTTGCACGTTTTAATACTATGGCGTTTCTCAGCACGCTATTTTCTGCTGTTTTGAGGTGTTTTCAGCTGTTTTTATGATATGGTAATTTTTGGCATTTTTGCCTTACTATAGCCTTGCTTTTTTGGTCATTTTTTCAACATGCTAAATTATGGTGTTTATGGTCGTTTTTGCACATTTTAATGCTATGGCGTTTTTCAAGAGGCTATTTTATGTTGTTTTGAAGTGTTTTCCGCTGTTTTTATGACATGGTATTTTTTGGCATTTTTGCCTTACTATAG
>NW_024635379.1:0-822 GCF_008729295.1 Plectropomus leopardus
TTTGCCTTACTATAGCCTTGCTTTTTTGTTCATTTTTTCAACATGCTAAATTATGTTGTTTTTGGCTCTTTTGGCAACTTTTTCTTAATATGGCGTGTTTTTGCAGGCTATTCTAAGCTATTTAAAGCTGTATTGAACTGTTTTTGGGATGTACCAAATTTTGACATTTTTGCCTTACTATAGCCTTGCTTTTTGGTCATTTTTTGGACGTGCTAAATGATGTTTTTTTCTGCTGTTTTTCCAACTTTCTTTGCTATGGCGTGTTTTTGCAGGCTAATCTAAGCTGTTTAAAGCTGTATTGAGCTGTTTTGGGGACGTGTCAAATTTTGACGTTTTTGCCTTACTATAGCCTTGCATTTTTGGTCATTTTTTCGACATGCTAAATTCTTTTGTTTTTGGCCATTTTGGCAACTTTCTTTGCTATGGCGTGTTTTGGTAGGCTATTCTCAGCTGTTTAAAGCTGTTTTGAGCTGTTTTGGGGATGTGTAAAATTTTGACATTTTTGCCTTACTATAGCCTTGCTTTTTGGTCATTTTTTGGACGTGCAAAATTATGTTTTTTTGTGCCGTTTTTCCAACTTTCTTTGCTATGGCGTGTTTTTGCAGGCTAATCTAAGCTGTTTAAAACTGTATTGAACTGTTTTGGGGACGTGTCAAATTTTGACATTTTTGCCTTACTATAGCCTTGCATTTTTGGTCATTTTTTCGACATGCTAAATTCTTTTGTTTTTGGCCGTTTTTCCAACTTTCTTTGCTATGGCGTGTTTTTGCAGGCTATTCTAAGCTGTTTCAAGCTATATTGAGCTGTTTTTGGGACGTGTCA
>NW_024635380.1:0-694 GCF_008729295.1 Plectropomus leopardus
GTTTTCAGTTGTTTTTAGCTGTTTTTGGAACATGCCATTTTTTGACATTTTTGCCATACTATAGCCTTGCATTTTTGGTCATTTTTTCAACATGCTATATTATTGTGTTTTGCCAGTTTTTGCTACATTCTATGCTATGGCATGCTTTAGCAAGTTATTTTAGATGATTCTGAGTTGTTTTTAGCTGTTTTTGGAACATGCCATTTTTTTAATATTTTTGCCATACTATAGCCTTGCATCTTTGGTCAGTTTTTCAACATGCTATATTATGCTGTTTTGGGCTTTTTTGCAACATTCCATGCTATGGCATACATTGGCATGCTATTTTAGATGTTTTTTAGTTGTTTTTAGCTGTTTTTGGAACATGCCATTTTTTTACATTTTTGCCATACTATAGCCTTGCATCTTTGGTCAGTTTTTCAACATGATATTTTATTGTGTTTTTTTGGCTATTTTTGCAGCATTCTATACTATGGCATGCTTTGGCATGTTATTTTAGATGGTTTTCAGTTGTTTTTAGCTGTTTTTGGAACATGCCATTTTTTGACATTTTTGCCATACTATAGCCTTGCATTTTCGGTCATTTTTTCAACATGCTATATTATCGTGTTTTGCCAGTTTTTGCAACATTCTATGCTATGGCATGGTTTAGCAAGTTATTTTAGATGATTCTGAGTTGTTTTTAGCTGTTTTT
>NW_024635381.1:0-410 GCF_008729295.1 Plectropomus leopardus
ACATGCCATTTTTTGACATTTTTGCCATACTATAGCCTTGCTTTTTGTGTCATTTTTTTTTTACATGCCAAATCATGGTGTTTTTGGCCGTTTTTGCAACTTTCGTTGCCATAGCGTGTCTCAACACACTATTTAATGAGGTTTAAAGCAGTTTTCGGCTGTTTTTAAGGGACATGCCATTTTTTGACATTTTGCCATACTATAGCCTTGCTTTTTGGCTCATTGTTTTGGACATGCCAAATTATGGTGTTTTCAGCCGTTTTTGCAACTTTCGTTGTTATGGCGTGTCTCGACACACTATTTAATGAGGTTTAAAGCAGTTTTCGGCTGTTTTTAAGGGACATGCCATTTTTTGACATTTTCGCCATACTATAGCCTTGCTTTTTGGGTAATTTTTTTTTGACATGCCA
>NW_024635382.1:0-508 GCF_008729295.1 Plectropomus leopardus
CTATGGCGTGTCTCAGCACGCTATTTTATACTGTTTTGAAGTGTTTTCAGCTCTTTTTGGGACATGTCAAATTTTGACTTTTTTGCCTTACTATAGCCTTGCTTTTGTAGTCATTTTTTCCACATGCGAAATTATGGTGTTTTTGACCATATTTGCACTTTTAAATGCAATGGTGTGTCTCAGCACGCTATTTTATACTGTTTTGAAGTGTTTTCATTTGTTTTTGGGACATGTCAGATTTTGACTTTTTTGCCATACTATAGCCTTGCTTTTTAGTCATTTTCTTTGACATGCAAAATGATGGTGGTTTTGACCGAATTTGCACGTTTAAATGCAATGGCGTGTCTCAGCACGATATTTTATGACATTTTAAAGTGTTTTCATTTGTTTTTGGGACATGTCAAATTTTGACTTTTTTGCCATACTATAGCCTTGCTTTTTGGTCATTTTCTTTGACATGCAAAATGATGGTGTTTTTGACCGAATTTGCACATTTAAATGCTATGGC
>NW_024635383.1:0-1036 GCF_008729295.1 Plectropomus leopardus
TGAGATATTTCGCCATACTATACTATGTGGGTTTTGTCCATTTTTTCGACATGCTATATTATTATCTTTTTGGCCTTCCTAGACTCTTTTTTTTGACAGTTTATACTATGACATGGCTCTAGGAGCTATAATAAACGTTTTTCAGCCATTTTTTGGATATGTCAAAATTTGAGATATTTCGCCATACTATACTATGCAGTTTTTGTTCATTCTTCCGACATGCTATATCATGATCTTTTTGGCCTTCTTAGACTCTTTTTTTGACATGTTATACTATGATGCGGCTCTAGGAGCTATAATAAGTGTTTTTCAGCCATTTTTTGGACATGTCAAAATTTGAGATTATTGGCAATAATGTATTGTGCGGTTTTCGGCCATTTTTTTGACATGCTATCTTATGATATTTTATGCCTTCTTAGGATGTTTATTTGACATGTTATACTATGACGCAGCTCTAGGAGCTACAATAAGCAACATTTTTGGCCATACTATACTTTGTGGTTTTTCAGCCATTTTTTGACATGCTTTATTATGACTTTTTGGGCATCTTTGGCCACTTTTTCGAAATGCTACACTAGGACACATCTCTATGAGCTGAAATAATCTGGTTTCAACCATTTTTTTGTACATTCCAAAATTTGAGATTTTTGGCCATATTATACTGTGCGGTTTTCTGGGGTTTTTTTTCTAGATACTATATTATGACCCACGTGTTTTTTCATAATAAATGGGGAAAAAATTGTAATAATATAGTAAGTCGTGCAAAATGGCACGAAACAACATAGTATACTATGTTGACCAAAATTGCATAAAAAAATGTCATAGTATAGTATGCGGTCCAAAAGGGCAAAAAAACCTTCATAGTATAGCATGTTATGAAAAACGTCACAGTACAGTATGTCTTTCAATATGGCACAAATACGTCATAGTATAGTATGTCGTCAGACATGGCACCAAAACGAAATAGTATAGCATGTTGTCCAAAATGTCACAAAGACATCATAGTACAGTATGTTGTCCAAAATGGCACAAAAAC
>NW_024635384.1:0-389 GCF_008729295.1 Plectropomus leopardus
TTGACATTTTTGCCTTACTATAGCCTTGCTTTCTTGGGTCATATTTTGGACATGCCATATTATGATGTTTTTGGCCGTTTTTCCAACTTTCTATGTTATTGCGTCTCTTGGCAGGCTATTTAATGCTGTTTTCAACTATTTTCAGCTGTTTTTGGGACATGTCATTTTTGACATTTTTGCCTTACTATAGCCTTGGATTTTTCATCATTTTTTTGACATGTAACAATATGATGTTTTTGGCTATTTTTGCAACTTTCTATGTTATGGCGTCTCTTGGCAGGCTATTTAATGCTGTTTTCAACTATTTTCCACTGTTTTTGGGACATGTCATTTTTTGACATTTTTGCCTTACTATAGCCTTGCTTTCTTGGGTCATATTTTCGACATGC
>NW_024635385.1:0-368 GCF_008729295.1 Plectropomus leopardus
CTGTTTTGAGGTCTTTTTAGCTGTTTTTGGGACATGTCAAATTTTGATATTTTTGCCATACTATAGCCTTGCTCTTTCGGTCAATTTTTCGACATGCTTTTTAAAGTTGTTTTTGGACATTTTTATACGTTTTAATGGTAGGGCATGTCTCAGCACGCTATTTTATGCTGTTTTGAGGTCTTTTTAGCTGTTTTTGGGACATGTCAAATTTTGACATTTTTGCCATACTATAGCCTTGCTCTTTCGGTCAGTTTTTCGACATGCTTTTTTAAGTTGTTTTTGGCCATTTTTATACGTTTTAATGCTAGGGGGCATGTCTCAGCACGCTATTTTATGCTGTTTTGAGGACTTTTTAGCTGTTTTTGGGA
>NW_024635386.1:0-219 GCF_008729295.1 Plectropomus leopardus
TTTTAGCATTTTTTTGGAAATGTCATATTTTGACATTTTTGCCATACTATAGCCTTGCTCTTTGGGTTATTTTTTCAACATGCAATTTTATGGTGTTTTTGAACGTTTTTGCAACATCCTATGCTATGGCGTTACTCAGCATGCTATTTTGTACGCTTTAAGGAGGTTTTTAGCATTTTTTTGGAAATGTCACATTTTGACATTTTTGCCATACTATAG
>NW_024635387.1:0-611 GCF_008729295.1 Plectropomus leopardus
GTTTTGAGGTGTTTTCAGCTGTTTTTGGGACATGTCAAATTGTGACAATTTTGCCATACTATAGCCTTGCTTCTTCTGTCATTTTTTCGACATGCTGTATTATTGTGTCGTTGACCATATTTGCACTTTTTAACGCTATGGCGTGTCCTAGAACGCTATTTTAAACTGTTTTGAGGTGTTTTCAGCTGTTTTTGGGACATGTCAAATTTGGACTTTTTTGCCATACTATAGCCTTGCTTCATTGGTCATTTTTTCAACATGCTGTATTATCACGTTTTTGGCAGTTTTTGCAAAACATTATGCTATTGCATTAATTAGCATGCTATTTTCTGCTGTTTTGAGGTGTTTTCAGCTTTTTTTAGGACATGTCAAATTTGGACTTTTTTTCCATACTATAGCCTTGCTTCTTTGGTCATTTCTTCGACATGCTTTTTCATGGTGTTTTCGGTGGTCTTTGCAAAACATTATGCTGTGGCGTGTTTCAGCATGCTAGTTTCTGCTGTTTTGAGGTGTTTTCAGATGTATTTTGGACTTGTCAAATTTTGACATTTTTGCCATACTATAGCCTTGCTTCATTGGTCATTTTTTCGACATGCTGTATTATTGTGTCG
>NW_024635388.1:0-484 GCF_008729295.1 Plectropomus leopardus
ACTATAGCCTTGCCTTTTTGGTCATTTTTTCGACATGCTATATTATTTTGTTTTGGGCTGTTTTTGCAGGTTTGATTGCTATGGCGTGTCTCAGCACGCTATTTCATGCAGTTTTAATGCGTTTTCAGCTGTTTTGAAAACATGTCAAATTTTGAGATTTTTGCCATACTATAGCCTTGCTTTTTCGGTCTTTTTTTCGACATGCTATTTTATTTTGTTTTGAGCTGTTTTTGCAGGTTTGATTGCTGTGGCATGTCTCAGCACTCTATTTCATGCAGTTTTGAGGTGTTTTAAGCTGTTTTTGGGACATGTCAAATTTTGACAATTTTGCCATACTATAGCCTTGCTTTTTTGGTCATTTTTTCAACATGCTATATCATTTTGTTTTGGGCCGTTTTTGCAGGTTTGATTGTTATGGCGTGTCTCAGCACACTATTTTATGCAGTTTTGAGGTGTTTTAAGCTGGTTTTAAAACATGTCAAAT
>NW_024635389.1:0-424 GCF_008729295.1 Plectropomus leopardus
GGTACATATCGTATTTTGATAATTTTTGCCATACTATTGCCTTGCCTTTTCGGTCATTTTATCAACATGCATTATGATGGTGTTTTGAGCAGTTTTCTGAACATTCTATGCGATGGCATTTCTTTGCACGTTTTTTTATGCTGTTTTGATTTGTTTTCAACTGTTTTTGGGACATGTCATATTTTGACATTTTTAGCCATACTTGGCTACTTAGCCTTGCCTTTTCGGCCATTTTTTGAACATGCATTATTATGGTGTTTTTGGCCGTTTTTGCAACATTCTATGGTATGACGTTTAATTACACACTATTTTATCCTGTTTTGAAGTGTTTTCACCTGTTTTTGGGACATGTCATATTTTGACACTTTTTGCCATACTATAGCCTTGCCTTTTTCGGTCATTTTTTCAACATGCATTATGATGG
>NW_024635390.1:0-633 GCF_008729295.1 Plectropomus leopardus
TGTTTGAAGCAGTTTTGAGCTGTTTTTGAGACATGTCAAATTTTGACATTTTTGCCTTACTATAGTCTTGGATTTTTGGTCACTTTTTCGACGTGCAAAATTATGGTGTTTTCGACCATTTTTGCAATTTTCGAAACTATGGAGTGTCTTAGCAGGCTATAATAATCTGTTTCCATCTGTTGTAAGCTGTTTTTGGGACATGTCAAATTTTGACATGTTTGCCTTACTATAGTCTTGGATTTTTGGTGATTTTTTCGATGTGCCAAATTATGGTGTTTTCGGCTATTTTTGCAATTTCCTATGCTATGGCGTGTCTTAGTAGGCTATGATAATCTGTTTCCAGCCATTCTGAGTTGGTTTTGCTATATATGTCAAATTTTGACCTTTCTGCCTTACTATAGTCTTGGATTTTCGGTCACTTTTTCGATATGCCAAATTATGGTGTTTTCGACCTTTTTTGCAATTTCCTATGCTATGGAGTGTCTTAGCAGGCCTTAATAAGCTGTTTCCAGCTATTTTGAGCTGTTTTTGGGACATTTCAAATTTTGACTTTTTTGCCTTACTATAGTCTTGGATTTTTGGTCACTTTTTCGATGTGCCAAATTATGGTGTTTTCGACCTTTTTTGCAACTT
>NW_024635391.1:0-284 GCF_008729295.1 Plectropomus leopardus
TTGCAATTTTCTATGCTATGGCACGTCTTGGAAGGCTATTTTATGTGGTTTAATGCAGTTTCCAGCTGTTTTTGGGACATGTCATTTTTTGACAATTTTGCCATACTATAGCCTTGCTTTTTTTGTCAAAATTTCGACATGCCAAATTATGCTGTTTTTGTGCCTTTTTGCAACTTTCTATGCTATGCCACGTCTTGGAAGGCTATTTCATGCAGTTTAATGTGGTTTCCAGCTGTCTTTGAGACATGTCATTTTTTGCCAATTTTGCCATACTATAGCCTTGC
>NW_024635392.1:0-382 GCF_008729295.1 Plectropomus leopardus
TTTATGCCATGGCGTGTGTCATCATGCTATTTTATGCAGTTTCAAGCTATTTCTAACTGTTTTTGGGACATGTCATTTTTTGGCATTTTTGCCTTACTATAGCCTTGCTTTTTGGGTCATTTTTTTCAACATGCCATATTAGGGTGTTTTTGTCCATTTTTGCAACATTTTATGCCATGGCGGGTCCAAACACGCTATTTCATGCAGTTTCCAGCTATTTCTAACTGTTTTTGGGACATGCCATTTTTTGAGATTTTTGCCTTACTATAGCCTTGCTTTTTGGGTTGGTTTTTCAACATGCCATATTATGGTGTTTTTGGCCATTTTTGCAACATTATCTGCCATGGCGTGTGTCATCATGCTATTTTATGCAGTTTCAAGC
>NW_024635393.1:0-473 GCF_008729295.1 Plectropomus leopardus
TTTTTTTTGATACTTTTAACGACATACTATAGTATGACTTACATATTTGTGAAAACGTACTATACTGTCTTTTATGATTTATTAAATGGCACACTATGCTATGAGTTTTTTATGTTATTGTGGTGAACATCCTTTACTATTTATTTTTTCATTATGTTTTGGACAACATTTATTCAACATGCCATATTATGGTGTTGTTGGCCGAGTTGTAACATTCTGTGCAATGGCGTGTCTCGGCATGCTATTTTCTGCTGTTTTCAGCTGTTTTTGGGACATGTAATTTTTTGATATTTTTGCCATACTATAGCCTTGCTTTTTTGGTCATTTTTTCGACGTGCCATATTATGGTGTTTTGGGCGGTTTTTGTACGTTTTAATGCTATGGTGTGTCTCAGCATGCAATTTTAAGCTGTTTTTGAGGTGTTTTTAGCTGTTCTTGGGACGTGTCATTTTTTGACATTTTTGCCATACTAT
>NW_024635394.1:0-1080 GCF_008729295.1 Plectropomus leopardus
ATTCAGCTTCTCAGAAAAATTGCCGCTTATCAATTAATCGATCATCGTTCGATAAGATGAAACAACTATCAATTAATGAATTACTCGATAATTTGCATCCCTATCCTTGACCACCAAAATCTAATCTGTTCATCCTTGAGTCAAAGTGGACATACTGTGCCCCCCCACTCGCCCTGATTGTGGTCTGGTCCTGGGTGCGCTGATGTTGTGATCTTGCCTTTGGACACCTCCCTATCAGCATATGCATGAGACTGTTATCATCACCCTCAACATCATCATAGAATGCAGTTAATAATTTCACAACCACCGTTATTGTAATATGACATGCATCTGTTTCTATTATTGCTGTGCCTCTCTCCCCCTCTCTCCCCTCTCTCTTTCTCTTTCCTTTTTTGCCATGATTGTATTTCATTTGTTATTTACGACATCTATTGCTTGTCTGTACGTCCTGGAAGAGGGATCCCTCATCATCCTCTACCACTCTTCCTGAGGTTTCTTCCTTCTTTTTTCCCCCGTTCAGGGGTTCTTTTTCAGGAGTTTTTCCTTGGGTGATGTGAGGGTCTAAGGGCAGAGGGATGTCGTACACTGTAAAGCCCTCTGAGGCAAAACATGTTTTGTGATAATGGGCTCTATAAATAAAATTGACTTGACTTGACTTGACATCTGTGCCAAATTTTAAGAAATTACATCAAGTTGCGTTCTATAGATATTGTGTTAATGAGAACTGGACAGACAAGTCCTTTGACCTTTGAGCAACAAATCTTGCCTGTTTATTGTAAAGTCCAAGTGGATGTTTGTGTCAGATTTAAAGAAATTCCCTCAAGGGGTTCTTAAGTTTTTAAGTTCATAATAATGAGGCAAACGGTCACTAAACGTAATTTGAGTTGGATAAACTTGGTTACTTCACTTTGAGTACTGTTGAAATGCTGTCAGCTAATCTTCTGGGTATTGACAAGAACCACAGGTTTTCTTTCCCATGTAATTTGCTTTCTGAAAAAGATGATGTTAATGGATGAAAGTTAGTATGTACCACCCGCCCAGCTGTTGATAATCACAGTTTTTGTGCAGTGGCAGTGGGAT
>NW_024635395.1:0-209 GCF_008729295.1 Plectropomus leopardus
TCAGCTGTTTTTGGGACATGTCATTTTTTCACATTTTTGCCATACTATAGCCTTGCTCTTTTGGTCATTTTTTTGACATCCAATGTTATGGTGTTTTTTGACCATTTTTAAAGATTTAAATGCTATGGTGTGTCTCAGCACGCTATTTTATGCTGTTTTGATGTGTTTTCAGCTGTTTTTGGGACATGTCATTTTTGGATATTTTTGCC
>NW_024635396.1:0-383 GCF_008729295.1 Plectropomus leopardus
TGCTGTTTTGAGGTGTTTTCAGTCATTTTTGTGACATGTCATATTTTGACATTTTTGCCTTACTATAGCCTTGCCTTTTCGGTCATTTTTTCAACATGTTATATTATGGTGTTTTTGGCTGTTTTTGCACCATTCTATGCTATGGCATTTCTCTGCAGGCTATTTTATGCTGTTTTGAGGAGTTTTCAGCTATTTTTGGGTCATGCCATATTTTCACATTTTTGCCTTACTATAGCCTTGCCTTTTCGGTCATTTTGTCAACATGTTATATTATGGTATTTTTGGCCGTTTTTGGCAACAATCTATGCTATGGCATTTTTCTGCAGGCTATTTTATGCTGTTTTGAGGTGTTTTCAGCTATTTTTGTGACATGCCATATTTTG
>NW_024635397.1:0-204 GCF_008729295.1 Plectropomus leopardus
TTTGGGATGTGTCATATTTTGACATTTTTGCCATACTATAGCCTTGCCATTTTGGTCAGTTTTTTAACGTTCATTTTTATTGTGTTTTTGGGTGTTTTTGCAACTTTCTATGCTATGGCATGCCTCATTGTGCTTTTTTATGCTGTTTTGAGGTGTTTTTAGCTGTTTTTGGGATGTGTCATATTTTGACATTTTTGCCATACT
>NW_024635398.1:0-210 GCF_008729295.1 Plectropomus leopardus
TTTGGGACATGTCATTTTTTGACATTTTCGCCTTACTATAGCCTTGCTTTTTGGGTCATTTTTTTGATATGCCATATTATGGTATTTTTTTCCATTTCTGTCATATTTTATGCTATGGCATATCTCTGCATGCTATTTTATGTATAATTCAGTTGTTTATAGCCATTTTTGGGACATGTCATTTTTTCACATTTTCGCCTTACTGTAGCC
>NW_024635399.1:0-227 GCF_008729295.1 Plectropomus leopardus
TTTGGGACATGTCATTTTTTGACATTTTTGCCATACTATATAGTATTGTCTTTTGGTTCATTTTTGAACATGCCATATTACTGTCTTTTTGGCTGTTTTTGCAACATTTCAGTCCTTGGTGTGTCTCGGCACGCTATTTCATGCAGTTTTCAGTTGTTTTAAGCTGTTTTTAGGACATGTCATTTTTGCCATACTATAGTCTTGCTTTCTTGGTCATTATTTGGATA
>NW_024635400.1:0-704 GCF_008729295.1 Plectropomus leopardus
GTATTGGGACGCTCTTGTATACTGTTTTAAGGTGTTTTCAGCTATTTTTGGGACATGTCACATTTTGACATTTTTGCCTTGCCCTTTTGGTCAGTTTTTCAACATGCGTTTTCATGGTGTTTTGTGCCATTTTTGCAGCATTCTATGCTATGGTGTGTATTGGGACGCTCTTGTATACTGTTTTAAGGTGTTTTCAGCTATTTTTGGGACATGTCACATTTTGACATTTTTGCCATACTATAGCCTTGACTTTTTGGTCAGTTTTTCAACATGCATTTTTATGGTCTTTTTGGCTGTTTTTGCAGCATTCTATGCTATGGCGTGTCTTGGCGCGCTCTTGTATACTGTTTGAAGGTGTTTTCAGCTATTTTTGGGACATGTCACATTTTGACATTTTTGCCATACTATAGCCTTGCTTTTTCGGTCATTTTTTCAACATGCATTTTTCTGTTGTTTTAGGCCTTTTTTGCAGCATTCTACGCTATGGCATGTCTTGGCACACTATTTTATGCTGTTTTAAGGTCTTTTAAGCTGTTTTTGGGACATGTCACATTTTGACATTTTTGCCATACTATAGCCTTGCCTTTGTGGTCAGTTTTTCAACATGCATTTTTTGTTGTTTTAGGCCTTTTTTGCAGCATTCTATCCTATAGCATGTCTTGGCACACTCTTTTATACTGTTTTGAGGTGTTTTCAGCTGTTTT
>NW_024635401.1:0-516 GCF_008729295.1 Plectropomus leopardus
TTTTTCCACATGCCAAAATATGGCGCTTTAAGCCTTTTCTTGTAAGTTTCTTTGCTATGGCGTGTCTTTACAGGCTATTTAAGGTGGTTTAAGGTGGTTTTCAGCTGTTTTTGGGACATGCCATTTTTTGACATTTTTGCCTTACTATAGCCTTGCATTTTCAGTCATTTTTAATACATGTTAAATTGTGCCATTTTAAGCCTTTCTTGTAACTCTCTTTGCTGTGGCGTGTCTCTACAGGCCATTTAAGGTGGTTTAAGGTGGTTTTTAGCTATTTTTGGGATATGTCATTTTTTGACATTTTTGCCTTACTATAGCCTTGCATTTTCGGTCATTTTTTCCACATGCCAAAACATTGTGTTTTAAGCCTATTTTGTAACTTTCTTTGCTATGGCGTATCTCTACAGGCTATTTAAGGTGGTTTAAGGTGGTTTTCAGCTGTTTTTGGGATATGTCATTTTTTGACATTTTTGCCTTACTATAGCCTTGCATTTTCGGTCATTTTTTCCACATGCC
>NW_024635402.1:0-201 GCF_008729295.1 Plectropomus leopardus
CATATTTTGAAAATTTTAGCCATACTATAGCCTTGCCTTTTTGGTCATTTTTTCAACATGCATTATTATGGTGTTTTTGGCTGTATTTCCAGCATTCTATGCCATGGCGTGTCTCTACATGCTATTTTATGCTGTTTTGAGGTGTTTTACCCGTTTTTTGGGACATGTCATATTTTGAAAATTTTAGCCATACTATAGTCT
>NW_024635403.1:0-341 GCF_008729295.1 Plectropomus leopardus
TTCCATACTATAACCTTGCCTTTTCGGTCATTTTTTGTATGTGCAGTTTTTGGGTGTTTTTGGCCATTTTTGAAAGTTTCTTTGCTATTGCGTGTCTCAGCACGCTATTGTATGCTGTTTTGAGGTGTTTTCAACCTGTTCTTCGGACATGTCATATTTTGAAATTTTTCCATATTATAGCCTTGCCTTTTTGGACATTTTTTGGACGTCCTACTTCATGGTGTTTTTGAATGTTTCTGAGAGGTTTTTTTGCTATGGCGTGTCTTAGCACGCTATTTCATGCTGTTTTGAGGTGTTTTAAGCTGTTTTTGGGACATGTCATATTTTGACAATTTTCCATA
>NW_024635404.1:0-214 GCF_008729295.1 Plectropomus leopardus
GATTTTGAATGTTTCTGAAAGTTTCTTTGCTATGGCGTGTCTTCTTAGGCTATTTTATGCTGTTTTGAGGTGTTTTCAGCTGTTTTTGGGACGTGTCATATTTTGACATTTTTCCATACTATAGCCTTGTCTTTTCGGTCATTTTTTGGATGTTCAGCATTTGGGTGTTTTTGGCCGTTTCTGAAAGTTTCTTTGCTATGGCTTGTCTTCTTAT
>NW_024635405.1:0-1411 GCF_008729295.1 Plectropomus leopardus
GGCGCGATCATTTTTAATCGCGTTTGGTGGGTACGCACCGTAAGACTGCAAGCTGGAATCGAACCCTGGCCGCTGCAAAGGACTCAGCCAACATGGGACGCACACTCTACTCACTGAGCGAGAGGCCACCCCGACAAAACAGCTCACAGATATACTGAGGCTGACCTCTTGGCGCCAAGTGCACCGTCTGCACCGTCTGCACCGTCTGCAATGTCTGCCCTGTCTGCAATGTCTGCACCGTCTTCAACATCTTCACTGCTTGCAATGTCTGTAACATCTAAACTGTATGCACCGTCTACAACGTCTGCAATGTCTGCCCTGTTTGTAACAGACACCAGCTGCAGCTGTGGATAGTTTACTATGCGTAGCATCACCTGATGAGCTCATCTGTACACGAGGAACACAGCGACATCTTGTGGTACAAAAAATAAATTAATGACAAAATCAACCTTCCATGGACTGTCATGAATATCCTCCTCTCTTCTCATCGAGTAACTTTACCCTGAAAGGTTTTGTTTTTTATTTAATTATTTTTTTAAATTCAGAGACGTTTATCTAAATTATATGGATTTATTGACCTCCTTGCCGGGTTGTGACTGCTGAGCTTCCTTTTTCTTTTCTTTTCTTTTTTTTTTTTTAAAAAATTGTTCCTCACTTTTTTCCTCATTTATTTGCTTTATTTGATTTTTTTTTTTTTTGTCATTTTCATCCAAAAATGGACTAATTATTCTTCTCTTATTCTCTTAAGGTATTGTAAACATGGAAAAAATTAAGGAATGTTTTGGTGCTCTGTGATTTCAATACCTTGCATTGACAAAAAAAAACAAAAAAACACAGAATTGTTACAACCATACTGTTTAGTGCAAAAATTGCGCCATTGAAACCCATCCATTAAATTTTAATTGTGCAACGTGTCGATCTTTCAGAGAGCTTCGTCGGGTAAACATGCTGCAGCGTTTGCCCTCGAGTGGGGGTGACTTTGGCAGTAAGTTTTCAAAGTGTGTCGGGTTAAAATGTGGCTCATTGCTTCATAGGAAAGAGTTAATTTCATGTTTCTGCTGATGTTTCCTCTTGAAGGAAGATGAAGGCAGAAGTTCCTGCTCACATGACGAGGAGGTGAAGTCAGCAGGTATTTATTTTCTGATTGTTAATGTTCAGCAGAAAGACTGTAAACTGAGGTCTGTAAATCTAAGGAGCTGCAGGACGTTGACTAAGTACTTTTACATTCATTTTGAGGTACTTTCACTTTGTACTTTACAAAGTTACACAGTACAGCATTTTCTGATGGTTACTGCAGTTTTTACTTTGCAGATAAAGATCTGTGTACAAAAGCTATAATCGATTAAAATAAGTTAAAATGTTGATCATGTATAAATAAAGTCATAAAGTCAGCTCCACCTCAACAG
Source organism: Plectropomus leopardus (assembly GCF_008729295.1). NCBI lineage: Eukaryota > Metazoa > Chordata > Actinopteri > Perciformes > Serranidae > Plectropomus > Plectropomus leopardus. Next base: position 1,407 of record NW_024635405.1, read on the forward strand.
ACTCA
>NW_024635406.1:0-388 GCF_008729295.1 Plectropomus leopardus
CATCCTTTTATGCTATGGCGTGTGTCGGCACGCTATTTTATGCCTTTTTGAGGTGTTTTCAGCAGTTTTTGGGACAGGTCAAATTCTGACATTTTTAGCCATACTATAGCCTTGCCTTTTCGGTCATTTTTTCAACATGCTATATTATGGTGTTTTTTTTTGCACTTTTAGCAATATTTTGTGCTATGGCGTGTGTCGGCACGCTATTTTATGTCGTTTTGAGGTGCTTTCAGCTGTTTTGGGGGCATGTCCTATTTTGTTATTTTCAGCCATACTATAGCCTTGCCTTTTCGGTCATTTTTTCAACATGCTATATTATGGTGTTTTTTGCACTTTTAGCAATATTTTATGCTATGGCGTGTGTCGGCACGCTATTTTATGCCTTTTT
>NW_024635407.1:0-429 GCF_008729295.1 Plectropomus leopardus
TTTTAGCCATACTATAGCCTTGCCTTTTCGGTCAGTTTTTCAACATGTATTATTTTGCTTTTTTTGGTAGTTTTTGCAAAATTCTATGCTATGGCATGTCTTGGCAGAGTATTTTATGCTGTTTTTAAGTGTTTTTAGCTGTTTTTGGGACATGCCCCTTTTTGACATTTTAGCCATACTATAGCCTTGCCTTTTCGGTCAGTTTTTCAACATGCATTACTGAGCTTTTTTTGCTAGTTTTTGCAAAATTCTATGCTATGGCATGTATTGGCACACTATTTTATGCTGTTTTGAGGTGTTTTCAGCTGTTTTTGGGACATGCCACTTTTTGACATTTTAGCCATACTATAGCCTTGCCTTTTCGGTCATTTTTTCAACATGCATTATGTTCGTGTTTTTGGTAGTTTTTGCAAGATTCTTTGCTATGGC
>NW_024635408.1:0-378 GCF_008729295.1 Plectropomus leopardus
GACATTTTTCCATACTATAGCCTTGCCTTTTCGGTGATTTTTTGGACGTGCAGTATTTTGGTGTTTTTGAATGTTTCTGAAAGTTTCTTTGCTATGGCATTTATTAGCACGCTATTTTATGCTGTTTTGAGGTGTTTTAAGCTGTTTTTGGGACGTGCCATATTTTGACATTTTTCCATACTATAGCCTTGCCTTTTCGGTCATTTTTTGGACGTCCTACTTCATGGTGTTTTTGAATGTTTGTGAAAGTATTTTCTCTATGGCGTGTCTTAGCACACTATTTTATGCTGTTTTGAGGTGTTTTAAGCTGTTTTTGGGACGGGTCATATTTTGACATTTTTCCATACTATAGCCTTGCCTTTTTGGTCATTTTTTGGA
>NW_024635409.1:0-859 GCF_008729295.1 Plectropomus leopardus
GCACGTGTCTCAGCACGCTATTTTAAGCTGTTTTGAGGTGTTTTCAAGTGTTTTTTGGACATGTCATCTTTTGACATTTTCTCCATATTATAGCCTTGCTTTTTGGTCCTATTTTATGGGTTTTTCGGACGTTTTTAGATGTTTTTTCAAAACTGTAACATGCTTCTTCATGCTATACTAAGTGGTTTTCATCTGTTTTTTGGACATCTTGCCATATTATAGTATTGCATTTTTGGTCCTTTTTTAGACATCCTATATTATGGTGTTTTTGGCTGTTTTTGCAACATTCCTTGTTTTGGCATGTCTCGCCACGTTTTTTTATGCTGTTTTCAGCTGTTTTGGGGCAGTTTGGCATTTTCCTTCTTTTTTTTCCGAATGTTATATTGTGGTGATTTGGGCCGTTATTGTAACAGTTTATGCTATGGCGTGTCTCGGCACAGTATTTTAGGCGGTTTTCAGCCTTTTTCAATGCTTTTGTAACATGTCATATTTTGATATTTTTTGCCATAAATTTTTGTATGGTATTTTCACTCACTGTTTGGACATGCTATATAATGATGTTTTTTGGGTATTTTTTCTACATTCTATAGTAAAACGTGTCTTAACATGGTATACTTTGTGGTTTTCAGCTCTTTTTTGGACATGTCATATTTTGTCATTTTCCGCCACACTATAATATAGCATATTAGTTGTTTTTTTTTTTTTTGGCATGCTATACTATGTTATTTTGCTGTCTTTGCAACATTGTATGCTAAGACCTTCTTGGCTGTTTTGTCATCATTCAATAGTATGGCGTTTCTCAACATGTTATACTGTGTTGTGTTCAGCTGTTTTGTGGACATGATATATTTTTACATTT
>NW_024635410.1:0-284 GCF_008729295.1 Plectropomus leopardus
CTTTACTATGGTGTGTCTTGGTACACTATTTTATACTGTTTTGAGGTATCTTCAGCTGTTTTTGGGACGTGTCATATTTTGACAGTTTTGCCATACTATAGCCTTGCCTTTTCGCTCATTTTTTCAACATGGGTTTTTATGGTGTTTTGGGCTGTTTTTGCAAAATTCTTTACTATGGCGTGTCTTGGCACAGTATTTTATACTGTTTTGAGGTGTTTTCAGCTGTTTTTGGGATGGGTCATATTTTGTCACTGTACAGTAACATTTTTACATGATTTTTGGGG
>NW_024635411.1:0-402 GCF_008729295.1 Plectropomus leopardus
TCAGCACACTATTTTATGCTGTTTTGAGTTGTTTTCAGCTGTTTTTGGGACATGTCATATTTTGACATTTTTGCCATACTATAGCCTTGCCTTTTTTTGTCATTTTTTCAACATGCATTTTTATGGTGTTTTTGGCCGTTTTAACAAAATTCTCTGCTATGGCGTGTCTTGGCACGCTATTTTATGCTGTGTTGAGTTGTTTTCAAGATTTTATGGACATGTCTGTTACAAACCCAGCTGACAATGGGGAAAAGGGAAGTAACACACACACACACACACAACTGATGGAGGAGATTGTGATTCAAGGTGCATTTATTTAAAAAAAGAACATGACGACATTATGTGCAAAACAGACAAGGGCCACAGGGTGCTGTCAAAACATTCAAATAAATACAATGAAAA
>NW_024635412.1:0-263 GCF_008729295.1 Plectropomus leopardus
GAGGTGTTTTTAGCTGTTTTTAGCACACGTCATTTTTTGACATTTTTACCATACTATAGCCTTGCTTTTTGGGTCATTTTTGCGACATGTTATATTATGATGTTTTTGTCTGTTTTTGCACGTTTTTAATGCTATAGCGTGTTTTGGCATGCTAATTTATGCTGTTTTGAGGTGTTTTTAGCTGTTTTTAGGACATGTCATTTTTTGACATTTTTGCCATACTATAGCCTTGCTTTTTGGGTAGTTTTTGCGACATGCTATAT
>NW_024635413.1:0-394 GCF_008729295.1 Plectropomus leopardus
ATGTTATAAGTTGTCTGAAACAAATTTCAGCTGTTTTTGGGACATGTCAAATTTTGACATTTTTGCCTTACTATAGTCTTGGATTTTTGGTCATTTTTTCAACATGCCAAATTATGGTGTTTTCGGCCATTTTTGTAATTTCCTATACTACGGCATGTCTTAGCAGGCTATAATAAACTGTTTCAAGCTATTTTGAGCTGTTTTTGGGACATTTCAAATTTTGACATTTTTGCCTTACTATAGTCTTGGATTTTTGGTCATTCTTTCAATGGGCCAAATTATGGTGTTTTTGTCTTTTTTTGCAACTTTCTACGCTATGGCGTGTCTTGGTAGGATGTTATAAGTTGTCTGAAACAAATTTGAGCTGTTTTTGGGACATGTCAAATTTTGACCT
>NW_024635414.1:0-310 GCF_008729295.1 Plectropomus leopardus
ACCCGACCCCGGATAAGCGGAAGAAAATGGATGGATGGATGGATGGTCAAATTTTGACATTTTTGCCTTATTATATTCTTGGATTTTTGGTCATTTTTTCGACATGCCAAATTATGACGTTTTTGCCATTTTCTGCAAATTTCTCTGGTATAGCGTGTCTTGGCAGGGTATTCTAAGCTATTTCCAGCTGTTTCCAGCTGTTTTTGGCATATGTTAATTTCTGACATTTTTGCCTTACTATAGTCTTGGATTTTTGGTCTTCTTTTTTTTTTTTACATGCAAATTGTGATATTTTTGGCTGTTTTTGCAA
>NW_024635415.1:0-594 GCF_008729295.1 Plectropomus leopardus
ATTGTATGCTATGGCGAGTCTTAGCATGGTATTTTATGCTGTTTTGAAGTGTTTTCAGCTGTTTTTGGGACATGTCATATTTTGACATTTCATATTTTGACATTTTTGCCATACTATAGCCTTGCCTTTAGGGTCATTTTTTCAACATGCCCTATTTTGGTGTTTTAGGTTGTTTTTGCAAAATTGTATGCTATGGTTAGTCTTGGCATGCTATTTCATGTTGTTTTGAGGTGTTTTTAGCTGCTTTTGGGACATGTCATATTTTGACATTTTCGCCATACTATAGCCTTGCCTTTTCGGTGATTTTTTCAACATGCCTTATTATTGTGTTTTGGGCTGTTTTTGCAAACTTGTATGCTATGGCATGTTTTGGCACACGATTTTGTACCATTTTGAGGTGTTTTCAGCTGTTTTAAGGAAATGTCATATTTTGACATTTTTGCCATACTATAGCCTTGCCTTTTCGGTCATTATGGATATGCCATATTATGGTGTTTTTGGCTGTTTTTTCAAAACTGTATGCTATAGCGCGTCTTGGCACGCTATTTTATGCTATTTGAGGTGTTTTCAGCTGTTTTTGGGACATGTCATTTT
>NW_024635416.1:0-1441 GCF_008729295.1 Plectropomus leopardus
ACTACTGTCAAACGCAGTATGTAGTATGTAGAGGATACTGCATACTGACTGCAACTGTAGTATGCAGTATGCAGCCACAGTTTATCATCCTCGTGTCCCCTTTTCGGCGGATTTTTCCGCTGCTGCAGATAATTTTGTCACCTTGTAATATATTAATTTTGTGAGTAGGCTATATTAAAAACCGCCAAACCGCGCACTGGCACCTCGCGGCACCTCCTGGCAAGCAGTGGCACAAGCACTGGCACCTCGCGGCACCTCCTGGCAAGCAGTGGCACAAGCACTGGCACCTCCCGGCACCTCCGCCAAACCGCGGCACAAGCACTGGCACCTCGCGGCACCTCCTGACAAGCAGTGGCACAAGCACTGGCACCTCCCGGCACCTCCTGACAAGCAGTGGCACAAGCACTGGCACCTCCGCCAAACCCCGGCACACGCACTGGCACCTCGCGGCACCTCCTGGCAAGCAGTGGCACAAGCACTGGCACCTCCCGGCACCTCCTGGCGAGCAGTGGCACAAGCACTGGCACCTCCCGGCACGTCTCGGCAACCAGTGGCATCTGCTGCGACTGCTAGCGGCACCTAGCTGCGGCATCTGGGGGTGCCACACGAGGTGCCACAGTTAGGTGCCGCTGCCGCAAATTGAGCTTGCTGTCTCTCTGAAAATATCATAACAAGTGATGCACGATAATGATTATTTCAACCGATACTGATGAACCGATAATTTCCAGCTTCTTGTGGCCAATAAGATACTGATAACCGCTCATTTGTTTTTGTTTATTTTTCATTACCTGAGGGTATGAGAGGCTGAGATGTGTGAGTACAGATTAATTTAATTGTGCATTTTCATAAAAAAAACTACTTTTCAGACAAAAAGAATCAATTTTTTATATATTTTTTTATATTTTGGGTTTTTTTCCCCCCTCTTATCTTCTTATGTCAACTTGAATTGTACAGAAATAATGCCAAAAATAATATTCAGTTTGAGTTATAGTGGAACTATAGAGAGGAACATTCCCCAAAATGTCAGGAAGCAGCGCAGCTACAGAACAGTCCCTAAGTAACAGCTTTGTTGTGATCTCTGCATATTTACATGTTGTTCTGCTTGTTGTTGAAGGAATCAAATATCAGTTTATTCTTTCAGCATAACTGAGCTGTAAGCTCACTACACCTGAACTCAAACCGCGTCCAGCGTGTCCTCTCATCATGTCCTCTCATCATGTCCCCATCACACACACACAGAGCAGAGGGAGGGGGGAGAGGGGGGAGAAGGCGGCCACTTACACCGTGTTCAGTGGTTACTGTAAGCAGCAAGTATGCAAATAAATGACAGTATCAGGGCCGGATCTTGAGATTTTGGTGACCTAGAAGAGATTGGGACATTTGTAGACACAGGTGGAGAATGAGAGCAGAATGGATTATTATAGACTTATATTAATGGTAA
>NW_024635417.1:0-371 GCF_008729295.1 Plectropomus leopardus
AACATTATCTGCCATGGCGTGTGTCATCATGCTATTTCATGCAGTTTTAAGCTATTTCTAACTGTTTTTGGGACATGTCATTTTTTGAGATTTTTGCCTTACTATAGCCTTGCTTTTTGGGTTGGTTTTTCAACATGCCATATTAGGGTGTTTTTGGCCATTTTTGCAACATTTTATGCCATGGCGTGTGTCATCATGCTATTTTATGCAGTTTCAAGCTATTTCTAACTGTTTTTGGGACATGTCATTTTTTGACATTTTTGCCTTACTATAGCCTTGCTATTTGGGTCATTTTTTTCAACATGCCATATTAGGATGTTTTTGGCCATTTTTGCAACATTTTCTGCCATGGCATGTGTCATCATGCTATT
>NW_024635418.1:0-313 GCF_008729295.1 Plectropomus leopardus
GTCTCAGCACGCTATTTTATGCTGTTTCAAGGTGTTTTCAGCTGTTTTTGGGACATGTCAAATTTTGACATTTTTGCCTTGCTTTTTTCGTCAGTTTTTCAACATGCTATATTATCTTGTTTTTGACTATTTTTGCACCTTTAAATGCTATGGTGTGTCTCAGCACGCTATTTTATGTCTCCTTGGCGTGTTTTCAGCTGTTTTTAGGACTTGTCAAATTTTGACATTTTTGCCATACTATAGCCTTGCTTTTTTCATCAGTTTTTCAACATGCTATATTATCTTGTTTTTGACTATTTTTTCACGTTTAAAT
>NW_024635419.1:0-429 GCF_008729295.1 Plectropomus leopardus
TTGAAAATTTTGCCTTACTATAGCCTTGGATTTTTGGTCAGATTTTGAACATGCCAAATTATGCTTTTTCTGTGCCTTTATGCAACTTTCTTTGCTATGGTGTGTTTTGGCAGGTTATTCTATACTGTTTCCAGCTACTTTAAACAGTTTTTGGGACATGTCATATTTTGAAAATTTTGCCTTACTATAGCCTTGGATTTTTGGTCAGATTTTCAACATGCCAAATTATGCTGTTTTTAGCTCTTTATGCAACTTTCTTTGCTATGGTATGTCTTGGCAGGCTATTCTAAGCTATTTCCAGCTGTTTTTAACAGTTTTTGGGACATGTCAAATTTTGAAAATTTTGCCTTACTATAGCCTTGGATTTTTGGTTAGATTTTTGACATGCCAAATTATGCTGTTTTTAGCTCTTTATGCAACTTTCTTTGC
>NW_024635420.1:0-435 GCF_008729295.1 Plectropomus leopardus
TTGTCTCTTTATGCAACTTTCTTTGCTATGGTGTGTCTTGGCAGGCTGTTCTAAGCTGTTTCCAGCTGTTTTCAACAGTTTTTGGGACGTGTCAAATTTTGAAAATTTTGCCTTACTATAGCCTTGGATTTTTGGTCAGATTTTCAACATGCCACATTATGCTTTTTTTGTCTCTTTATGCAACTTTCTTTGCTATGGCGTGTTTTGGCAGGTTATTCTAAGCTGTTTCCAGCTGTTTTCAACAGTTTTTGGGACATGTCAAATTTTGAAAATTTTGCCTTACTATAGCCTTGGATTTTTGGTCAGATTTTTGACATGCCAAATTATGCTTTTTTTGTGCTCTTTTTGCAACTTTCTTTGCTATGGCGTGTTTTGGCAGGTTATTCTAAGCTGGAAACAGCTTAGAATAACCTGCCAAAACACGCCATAGCAAAG
>NW_024635421.1:0-250 GCF_008729295.1 Plectropomus leopardus
TTTTGCAACATTTAATGCTATGGCGTGTCTCAGCACGCTATTTTATGCTGTTTTGAGGTGTTTTCAGGTAGTTTTGGTATATGTCATTTTTTGACATTTTTGCCATACTATAGCCTTGCTTCTTTGGTCATTTTTTTAACGTGCTAAATTATGCTGTTTTTAGCGATTTTTGCAACATTCTATGCTATGGCGTGTCTCAGCATGCTATTTTATGCTATTTTGAGGTGTTTTCAGGTAGTTTTGGGATATG
>NW_024635422.1:0-426 GCF_008729295.1 Plectropomus leopardus
TCATGGTGTTTTTGTCTGTTTTTGCAACAAACTATGCTATAGCGTGTGTCGGGAAGCTGTTTTATACTGATTTGAGGTGTTTTCAGCTGTTTTTTGGACATGCCAATTTTGACGTTTTTTGCCATACTATAGCCTTGCCTTTTCGGTCATTTTTTCAACATACTATATCATTGTGTTTTTGTTCTTTTTTGCAACAAATTATGCTATAGCGTGTATCGGGAAGCTTTTTTGTACTGATTTGAGGTGTTTTCAGTCATTTTTGGGACATGCCATTTTGACAGTTTTTGCCATACTATAGCCTTGCCTTTTCTGTCATTTTTTCAACATGCTATATCATTGTGTTTTTGTCTGTTTTTGCAACAAACTATGCTATAGCGTATATCGGCGCGCTGTTTTATACTGATTTAAGGTGTTTATTAGCTGTTT
>NW_024635423.1:0-349 GCF_008729295.1 Plectropomus leopardus
TTTGGACATTTTTGCCATACTATAGCCTTGCTTTTTGGGTCATTTTTTCGATACCCGAAATGTGGGTGTTGTTTACAGTTTTTGCAACATTCTTTGCTATGGCGTGTCTCAGCACGCTAAGTTATGCTATTTTAAGTTGTTTTACGCTATTTTTGTGACAGGTCATTTTTTTGACATTTTTGCCATACTATAGCCTTGCTTTTTGGGTCATTTCTTCGATACCTGAAATGTGGGTGTTGTTTGCAGTTTTTGCAACATTCGTTGCGATGGCGTGTCTCAGCATGCTATTTTATGCTGTTTTAAGTTGTTTTAAGCTGTTTTTGGGACATGTCATTTTTGGACATTTTTG
>NW_024635424.1:0-485 GCF_008729295.1 Plectropomus leopardus
GCTGTTTTCGGGACGGGTCATTTTTTGACATTTTTGCCTTACTATAGCCTTTCTTTTTCAGTCACTTTTTCAACATGCTAAAATCTGCATTTTGGGGCTGTTTTTGCAACATTGTTTGGTATTGCGTGTCTCAGCACGTTCTTTAATGCAGGTTCCAGCTGTTTTTAGCTGTTTTTGGAACGGGTCATTTTTTGACATTTTTGCCTTACTATAGCCTTGCTTTTTCGGTCATTTTTTCAATATGCCAAAATCTATCTCTTTGGACTGTTTTTGCAACATTCTTTACTATGGCGTGTCTCTGCACGCTTTTTAATGCGGATTTCAACTGTTTTTAGCTGTTTTTGGGACGGGTCATTTTTTAACAGTTTTGCCATACTATAGCCTTGCTTTTTCGGTCACTTTTTCAACATGCCAAAATCTGCATTTTTGGGCTACTTTTGCAACATTCTTTACTATGGCGTGTCTCGGCACGTTCTTTAATGCGG
>NW_024635425.1:0-377 GCF_008729295.1 Plectropomus leopardus
GCACGCTATTTAATGTGTTTTTCAGGTGTTTTCAGCTGTTTTTGGGACGGGTCATTTTTTGACTTTTTCGCCATACTATAGCCTTGCTTTTTGGGTCATTTGTTCAACATGCCATATTATGGTGTTTTTGGCTGTTTTTGCAACATTTTATACTATGGCATGTTTATGCATGCTATTTAATGTGTTTTTCAGGTGTTTTCAGCTGTTGTTAGGACAGGTCATTTTTTACTTTTTCGCCATACTATAGCCTTGCTTTTTGGGTCAATTTTTCAACATGCCATATTATGGTGTTTTGGCTGTTTTTGCAACATTCTATGCTTTGGCATGTTTATGAACGCCATTTAATGTGTTTTTCAGGTGTTTTCAGTTGCTTTTGG
>NW_024635426.1:0-358 GCF_008729295.1 Plectropomus leopardus
ACATGCATTTTTATTGTGATTTTGGGTGTTTTTGCAACTTTCTATGCAATGGCATGTTTCGTCAGGGTATTTTAAGCTGTTTTGAGGTGTTTTTAGCTGTTTTTGGGATGTGTCATATTTTGACATTTTTGCCATACTATAGCCTTGCTTTTCGGTCATTTTTTCAACATGCATTTTTATTGTGTTTTTGGGTGTTTTTGCAACTTTCTATGCTATGGCATGTTTCATCAGGGTATTTTATGCTGTTTTGAGGTGTTTTTAGCTGTTTTTGTGATGTGTCATATTTTGACATTTTTGCCATACTATAGCCTTGCTGTTTTGGTCATTTTTTCAACATGCTATATTGTGGTGTTTTTGT
>NW_024635427.1:0-1574 GCF_008729295.1 Plectropomus leopardus
TAGGCTGAGTTAGCGGAGGCCATTCCTCCTCATCTCCTACCGCTGCGCTGCTTCTGGTCTTCCTATATGTTCCCTTATTAGCCCTATTGTCCGTCATATTTGGTTCAACTCGTTGTTCAAGGTATTTTCAACTTTTTTAGGGCTGTTTTCTGTGTCGGTGGAGGAGCACCAAAACTAGGTTGCCATCTTGTAGCTACGCGACCCTGGAAGCCTGATGATGTTTTTTCATCTTCATCAAAGACAGTAGTTTAGTAAGAGGGCCTGAGCACCCGAGGGACACTCACACTGTGGATGTGACAGAATCGAAGACCTTCTCTATAAACACAGCCTGGCTCCTTGTAACTGTAAGCAATCTGAAGACCATTCACATCCACTCACGATCAGTTCTTAATGTTATGTAATGTTAACTGTTAACTGTTTGTTAAACAATGGCAATTTAAACGGGCTGACAGATTAGCCGAGTGGCTGATAAGCTGGTGTGACATTAGCTGTGTCCCAATTCAGGGTCTGCATCCTTCGGAGGCTGCATTCGAAGGCCAATTACGTCACAGCGCTGCGCGAAGGCTGTCCCATTTGGTCACAAGCCGAAGGCTCCTCCTNTTCTTCGGAGGCTGCATGCGAAGGCCGATTATGTCCCAGCGCTGGGCGAAGGCTGTCCCATTTGGTCACAAGTCGAGGGCTCCTCCTTTCGCAGCCCACAAATGCGTCCTCCTTTTCCCTCTGTTTGGAGGACACATTTGTGGGCTGCGAAAGGAGGAGCCTTCGACTTGTGACCAAATGGGACAGCCTTCGCGCAGCGCTGTGACGTAATTGGCCTTCGAATGCAGCCTCCGAAGGATGCAGACCCTGAATTGGGACACAGCTTGTAATTATTTTTTCCTTGTATTTCATGATGTTTCTCTATCTCTCCTCTGACCTCTTTTGCAGATCGAGGAGGAATTCCGTAGGATCACACTGAAGCCACTTTCCACATTCCTGGGGAAGTTGGACACCCAGACTGTTGAGCCTCTACAGGAGGAAGGGAGGCGCTGTTGGGAAGAAACTTGACGAGACCCTGGACATGTTAAATGAGGCATGTACTTACTGTACAACCAGGGTTCAAACTTAACTTTTTGGCTCAAATCTACTGGTCAGAAAGATTTTTTACTGGCCAAAAATTATAAATAGCCTTTTTGTGTATTTTTCAATTTGCTCATTACTATAATACACTTATAAGCATTTTCAACACATATTGCAATATTAACATAATTTTGTGTGGAATAAAGGAATGAGTCAGATTTTATTTAATTTTTTAAAAAGTTCTCAGCAGTGCCGGTAGTCGCTACATCATCACGGTTGGCTTGTTGATTTAAGTCTGTTTTCTTGGATTTTAGAAGGGGGGCACACTTCCAGAAAATGCCTCCACATTTCCGAACGGGAACAATAGACACTTAACTGGCCTGAGTGCCCTTTTTTGTTTTGAAATCTTTGAATCAATTGAAAAATTTGAACCCTGTGTACAACAGTTAAACAGTTAGTTATATATAGTGGCATTCTGATGTCTGTGCTTAACATGATCTCATTTCTGTTTTTGT
>NW_024635428.1:0-384 GCF_008729295.1 Plectropomus leopardus
GACATGCTATTTTATGGGTTTTTTGGACATTTTTGCAACTTTCTATGCTATGGCATGTTTTGGCACGCTATTTTAGTTGTTTTTGAACTGTTTTCAGCTGCTTTGGGGACGGGTCCAATTTTGACATTTTTGCCTTACTATAGCCTTGGTTTTTGGTCATTTTTTCAGAACATGCTATTTTATGGTTTTTTTGGACGTTTTTGCAACTTTCTATGCTATGGCATGTTTTGGCACTCTATTTTAGTTGGTTTACAACTGTTTTCAGCTGGTTTTGGGACGGGTCCAATTTTGACATTTTTGCCTTACTATAGCCTTGGCTTTTGGTCATTATTTTTTCCGACATGCTATTTTATGGTGTTTTTGGACGTTTTTGCAACTTTCTAT
>NW_024635429.1:0-748 GCF_008729295.1 Plectropomus leopardus
CAACATGCATTTCTTTGGGTTTTTTGTACATTTTTGAAACATTCTTTGCTTTGGCGTGTCTCAGCACGCTACTTTATGCTGTTGTGAGGTGTTTTCAGCTGTTTTTGGGACATGTCATATTTTGACTTTTTTCCATACTATAGCCTTGCCTTTTTGTCATTTTTTCAATGTGTATTATTTTGGTGTTTTCTCCGTTTTTACAAAATTCTATGCTATGGCGTGTCTCAGCAGGCTATTTTATGCTGTTTTGAGGTGTTTTTTCAGTTGTTAATGGGACATGTCATATTTTGACATTTTTCCATACTATAGTCTTGCTGTTTTTGTCATTTTTTCAACATGCATTTCTTTGGGTTTTTTGTAAATTTTGAAACATTCTATGCTATGGCGTGTCTCAGCACGCTACTTTATGCTGTTGTGAGGTGTTTTCAGATATTTTTGGGACATGTCACATTTTGACATTTTTGCTATACTATAGCCTTGCCTTTTCGTCATTTTTTCAACATGCATTTTTGTGGTGTTTTTCTCAGTTTTTGCAAAATTCTATGCTATGGCGTGTCTCAGCAGGTATTTCATACTGTTTTGAGGTGTTTTAAACTGTTTTTGGGACATGTCACATTTTGACATTTTTGCTATACTATAGCCTTGCCGTTTTCGTCATTTTTTTCAACATGCATTATTTTGGTGTTTTTGGCAGTTTTTGCAAAATTCTATGCTATGGCGTGTCTCAGCAGGCTATTTTATACTGTTT
>NW_024635430.1:0-433 GCF_008729295.1 Plectropomus leopardus
AAATAGCCTTTAGAGACATGGCACAGCAAAGAAAGTTTTAAAAAAAAGCCAAAAATAACATAATTTGGTATGTGAAAAAAATGACCGAAAAGGCAAGGCTATAGTATGGCAAAAATGTCAAAATATGACATGTGCCAAAAACTGCTGAAAACCACATTAAACCACATAAAATAGCCTGTAGAGACACGCCACAGCAAAGAAAGTTCCAAAAAAAAGCCAAAAATAACATAATTTGGCATGTGGAAAAAAATGACCAAAAAGGCAAGGTTATAGTATGGCAAAAATTTCAAATTAAGACATGTCCCACAAAAATGCTGAAAACCACATTAAACTGTATCAAATAGCATGTAGAGACACGCCATAGCAAAGAAAGTTGCAAAAAAAGGCAAAAAAGACATTATTTGGCATGTTGAAAAAATGACCGAAAACGGCA
>NW_024635431.1:0-367 GCF_008729295.1 Plectropomus leopardus
TTTCAACATGCATTATTATGGTGTTTTTGAACATTTTTGCACCATTCTATGCTATGGCGTGTCTGTGCACGCTATTTTATGCTGTTTTAACGTGTTTTAAGCTGTTTTTGGGAGATGTCATATTTTGTCATTTTTGCCTTACTATAGCCTTGCCTTTTCGGTCATTTTTTTCAACATGCATTATTACGGTGTTTTTGGCCGTTTTTGCACCATTCTATGCTATGGCGTGTCTGTGCACGCTATTTTATGCTGTTTTGAAGTGTTTAAAGCTGTTTTTGGGAGATGTCATATTTTGACAATTTTGCCTTACTATAGCCTTGCCTTTTCGGTCATTTTTTCAACATGCATTATTATGGTGTTTTTGGCC
>NW_024635432.1:0-368 GCF_008729295.1 Plectropomus leopardus
ATTTGCATGTTTAAATGCTATGGCATTTCTTAGTACGTTATTTTATGTTGTTTTAAGGTGTTTTCAGCTGTTTTTGGGACATGTCAAATTTTGACATTTTTGCCATACTATAGCCTTGCTTTTTTGGTCATTTGTTCGACAATCTATATTATGGTGTTTTTGGTCATATTTGCATGTTTAAATGCTATGGCATTTCTTAATACCTTATTTTATGCTGTTTTAAGGTGTTTTCAGCTGTTTTTGGGACATGTCAAATTTTGATATTTTTGCCATACTATAGCCTTGCTTTTTTGGTCATTTGTTCGACATTCTATATTATGATGTTTTTGGCCATATTTGCACATTTAAATGCTATGGTATGTCTTAGC
>NW_024635433.1:0-686 GCF_008729295.1 Plectropomus leopardus
CCATTTTTGCAACATCCTATGATATAGCGTGTCTTGGCATGCTATTTAATGCTGTTTTGAGGTGTTTTCAGGTGATTTTGAGACATGTCAATTTTGACATTTTTCGCCATACTATAGCCTTGCCTTTTCGGTCATTTTTTCAGCATGCATTATTATGGTGTTTTTGGCCGTTTTTGCAGCATTCTATGCTATAGTGTGTCTGGGCATGCTATTTAATGCTGTTTTGAGGTGTTTCCAGTTGTTTTTGAGACGTGTCAATTTTGACATTTTTCGCCATACTATAGCCTTGCCTTTTGGGTCATTTTTTCAACATGCATTATTTTGTATTTTTGGCCCTTTTTGCAACATTCTATGCTATAGCGTGTCTTGGCACGCTGTTTTATGCTGTCTTGAGGTCCTTTAAGTTGTTTTTGAGACATGTCAATTTTGACGTTTTTAGCCTTACTATAGCCTTGCCTTTTGGGTCATTTTTTCAACATCCATTATTATGGTGTTTTGGGCCGTTTTTGCACCATTCTATGCTATAACGTGTCTCGGCACGCTGTTTTATGCTGTCTTGAGGTCCATTGAGCTGTATTTGAGACATGTCAATTTTGACAATTTTCGCCATACTATAGCCTTGCCTTTTGGGTCATTTTTTCAACATGCAATATTTTGGTATTTTGGGCTTTTGTTGTAACATTCTA
>NW_024635434.1:0-463 GCF_008729295.1 Plectropomus leopardus
TGTTTTTGGCCATTATTGCAAGTTTTATTGCTATGGTGTTTTCCAGCTCGCTATTTAATGCTGTTTTGAGGCGTTTTCTGCTGTTTCTGGGACACATCATTTTTTGACATTTTTGCCATACTATAGCCTTGCTTTTTGGGTCATTTTTCAACATACTATATTATGGTGTTTTTTGGCCTTGTTTGCAACATTCTATGCCATGGCGTGTCTTTGCATGCTATTTAATGTGTTTTTCAGCTTTTTTCAGTTGTTTTTGGGACATGTCATTTTTTGACTTTTTCGTCATACTATAGCCTTGCTTTTTCAGTCATTTTTTTCAATATGCAATATTATGGTGAATGTTGCCATTTTTGCAAGTTTTATTGCTATGGCGTTTCTCTGCATGCTATTTCATGCTGTTTTGAGGCGTTTTTAGATGTTTTTGGGAGACGTCATTTTTTCACATTTTTGCCATACTATAGCC
>NW_024635435.1:0-569 GCF_008729295.1 Plectropomus leopardus
GGCCGTTTTTATACATTTTAATGCTATGGCGTGTCTCATCATGCTATTTTACGCTGTTTTAAGGTGTTTTCAGCTGTTTTTGGGACATGTCAATTTTTTACATTTTTGCCTTACTATAGCCTTGCTTTTTTCTTGTTTTTTTTCGACATTCTATATTATGTTTTTTTGGGCAGTTTTCATACATTTTTATGCTATGGCATGTCTCTGCATGCTATTTTATGCTATTTTAAGTTTTTTTTCAGCTGTTTTTGGGACATGTCAAATTTTGACATTTTTGCCTTACTATAGCCTTGGTTTTTTGGTTATTTTTCCGACGTGCTATTTTATGGTGTTTTTGGCCGTTTTTATACATTTTAATGCTATGGCATGTCTCATCATGCTATTTTACGCTGTTTTAAGGTGTTTTCAGCTGTTTTGGGGGCATGTCAATTTTTTACATTTTTGCCTTGCTTTTTTCTTGTTTTTTTTCGACATTCTATATTATGGTGTTTTGGGCCATTTTCATACGTTTTAATGCTATGACGTGTGTCTGCATGCTATTTTATGCTGTTTTAAGGTGTTTTCAGCTG
>NW_024635436.1:0-405 GCF_008729295.1 Plectropomus leopardus
ATTAAATAGCCTTCCGAGACACGTCATAATGTAGAAAGTTGCATGAAAAGGACACAAACACCATAATTTGGCATGTGGAAAAAACGACCGAAAATGCAAGGCTATAGTATGGCAAAAATGTCAAAATATGACATGTCCCAAAAACTGCTGAAAACCACATTAAACTACATGAAATAGTCTTCCAAGACAAGCCATAGCATAGAAAGTTTCAAAAAAGGACAAAAACACCATAATTTTGCATGTGGAAAGAATTACCGAAAATGCAAGGCTATAGTATGGCAAAAATGTCAAAATATGACACGTTCCAAAAACTGCTGAAAACCACATTAAACTGCATTAAATAGCCTTCCGAGACACATCATAATGTAGAAAGTTGCATGAAAAGGACACAAACGCCATAATTTG
>NW_024635437.1:0-430 GCF_008729295.1 Plectropomus leopardus
TCTGACATTTTTGCCTTACTATAGCCTTGCTTTTTCTGCCATTTTTTTCGACATGTTATAATATGGTGTTTTTGTCCATTTTTGCATGTTTAAATGCTATGGCGTGTCTCAGCACGATATTTTATGCTGTTTTGAGGTGGTTTGAGCTGTTTTTGGGACATGTCAAATTCTGACATTTTTGCCTTACTATAGCCTTGCTTTTTTCGTCATTTTTTCGACATGCTACATTATGGTGTTTTTGACAATGTTTGCACGTTTTTATGCTATGGCGTGTCTCAGCACGCTATTTCATGCTGTTTTGAGGTGGTTTGAAGAGGTTTTGGGACCTGTCAAATTTTGACATTTTTGCCTTACTATAGCCTTGCTTTTTTCGTCATTTTTTCGACATGCTGTATCATGGTGTTTTTGGACATATTCATACGTTTTTATG
>NW_024635438.1:0-1639 GCF_008729295.1 Plectropomus leopardus
TGGGGGGCGAGGGACATATGGACTTGCCGGGGGTAAAGTGACGTGCACAAAAGCGATCAGACAGGAGTCTACTGAGGAGGTAATGAAAGACTTACTACTTTAGTTGCCTTTTTATTGACCCCACTTTTACATCACATACAGTCCTCTTTACATAACGTGGTATGGAATCACATTAATGTAAAAAATTGGCACTTGGCACAGAATTTTAGATCAATCAATTAGCTGTCATTAACCACCAGTTAATTTAATATAAATCAATCAGCTGAATTATTTTTTAAGAAAAAAAAGTTTAAATGCTCTGATTTCAGATTCTTAAATTTGAATATTTTCTAAGAGCTTTACTCCTCTCTGACATTAAAGTGAATATATTTGGGATGTAATTAATAAATTGAGAAAAATATCGACAGCGTAATCGAAAATGAGAATAATTGTTAGTTGCAGCCCTTAGCAATATAAGATAAATTGGTGTGTGTGGTGTCGTATTTTAACAGTTTCATTTCACTAAGTATTATCGACTAACCAACTAACTATTATTTACTGAAGGTAAGTCAAACAGTTTGTCATCCAGACACCACCTTCTTTATCTATCAAATCAATCATCAAATGAAACTTTGAGTTAAAAGGTATCATATCAGCATTAGAAAATCTAAATTTCTGAAATGTGTGTCCACATTTCTCATACTTTGTGAGCAGGGCTTGGCCTCATATCAGATTTTCACTACACTACTATTGTACTATTGAGTTCATGGTGACGATATTATCGCTATATCATTATAAAATTTAAATAGTACTAACAGTGCTATCAGTCAAATTCATCTTTAATTTTGTTTTCTGCGGGTTTTGTCTGAAAAAGCAACCAGATGGCGTTGAGTGAAGGGGGGCAAAGTAAAAATGGAGAGAAACTGAGTTTTTATTCAACTTGCAGTTTGTCACGGTTACCAGCTGAGTTATGTTACTAATAAAACAACTTTTTATCGCTGAACAAAATGTTCTGTAACAGTCGGGAAAATGTTATCCTATCTTAAGATACAGAAAAGATGAAACATGTTATCGCTGTATGTGAACATACTCTGCCTCTAGATTTGGTCTTCTCAGAATTAAATAACTTTAAGTATTTTTTTAAGTAAAAGTGAGTAAATTAACTCAAAATTTCAAAATTGTAGAATTCTCACGTCAATTTGATTTTTATTTTTTGAGTAAATAATGCCTATTTTTTCTTATGTCTTCATGTTTTGGAAGAAGTTTATAATCCCTAAAAGGTGGCTGCACCATTAAAGTCTAAAACTAAAACTCTTGTTTGAAGGTTTTTATCCAGTATTGATGATACATATTCATTCTTAAGGCAAATTGTTGAGATGCAACTTCTCATTGCAGTTCTGTTTTTTGTTTATTATGCATCGTGTATGTGCGTGATGATGTGTGATGATGTGT
The DNA here is from genome assembly GCF_008729295.1 of Plectropomus leopardus. NCBI lineage: Eukaryota > Metazoa > Chordata > Actinopteri > Perciformes > Serranidae > Plectropomus > Plectropomus leopardus. Next base: position 1,432 of record NW_024635438.1, read on the forward strand.
GGGAGACAGAGATGATGTGTTTAAAAGCTTCTTGAGGAGCAGATTTACAGCCCCATCATAGGATTCAACACTTATCAGGGTGGCTTAGAGACTGCCTGTGTCAACTGAGCAAGCGGAGACATGCAGAATAACACTCACACTCACACTCACACTCACACTCACACACACACACACACACACACACACACACACACACACACACACACAC
>NW_024635438.1:1687-2076 GCF_008729295.1 Plectropomus leopardus
ACACACACACACACACACACACACACACACACGCACGCACACACACACACGCACGCACGCACACACGCATTGCGATTGCATCCAGGTTGAAATCAGAGGGATGAAGACACTCGCTCAAGCTTCAGGATAATATAGTTCAATGGAAAGATGTGAAAATCCACTGTGTCTCTTTTAAATACCAGAGAGCTGACAAAAAGCCAAGAAATATACTTCATAACTGTATTCATGCCTATTTACACTGACGACTTGCATCAAACTCAGAGCACAACAGAGAACCTCTGCAGCTGGAAGCACAACTAAAACCATTTAAAGCTATAGTTGGTACCTTTTAGAAAGAAAAAAAAACCTTTTTTGTCATATTTACTAAAACTGTCACTACATCCACATAG
>NW_024635439.1:0-376 GCF_008729295.1 Plectropomus leopardus
CGCTATTTTATGCTGTTTTGAGGTGTTTTAAGCTGTTTTTGGGAGTTGTGATTTTTGACATTTTTGCCTTACTATAGCCTTGCTTTCTGGTCATTTTTTTCAACATGCTTAATTATGGCGTTTTTAGCCTTTATTGCAACATTCTATGTTATGGCGTGTTTTAGCACGCTATTTTATGCTGTTTTGAGGTGTTTTAAACTGTTTTGGGGATGTGTCATTTTTGACATTTTTGCCTTACTATAGCCTTGCCTTTTCGATAATTTTTTCGACATGCTACATCATGGCGTTTTCGGCCTTTTTCGCAACATTCTATGCTATGGCGTGTTTTAGCGCGCTATTTTATGCTGTTTTGAGGTGTTTTAAACTGTTTTTGGGA
>NW_024635440.1:0-270 GCF_008729295.1 Plectropomus leopardus
AAATGTCATTTTTGACATTTTTGCCATACTATAGCCTTGCTTTTTTTGTCATTTTTTCGACATCCAAAATGTGGGTGTTTTATGCAGTTTTTGCAACAGTCTATGCAATGGCGTGTCTATATACGCTATTAAATGTAGTTTAAAGCAGTTTTTAGTTGTTTTTGGGAAATGTCATTTTTGACATTTTTGCCATACTATAGCCTTGCTTTTTTGGTCATTTTTTTGACATATCAAATTTGGGTGTTTTTTTTGCAGTTTTAGCAACATTCT
>NW_024635441.1:0-399 GCF_008729295.1 Plectropomus leopardus
CGACATTCAATTTTAAGGTGTTTTTTTGGCGTTATTTGCAACATTCTATGCTATGGCGTGTCTTGGCATGCTATTTTATGCTGTTTTGAGGTGTTTTCAGCAATTTTTGGGACAGGTCATTTTTTGACAATTTTGCCTTACTATAGCCTTTCCTTTTCGGTCATTTTTTCGACATGCGGTGTGAAGTAATTTTTGGCATTATTTGCAACATTCTATGCTATAGCGTGTTTTGGTACGCTATTTTATGCTGTTTTGAGGTGTTTTCAGCAGTTTTTGGGACAGGTCATTTTTTGACAATTTTGCCTTACTATAGCCTTTCCTTTTCGGTCATTTTTTCGACATGCGGTGTGAAGTAATTTTTGGCATTATTTGCAACATTCTATGCTATAGCGTGTTTTG
>NW_024635442.1:0-513 GCF_008729295.1 Plectropomus leopardus
GCCATACTATAGCCTTGCTTTTTTGGTCATTTTTTTGACATGCCAAACATTGGGGTTTTTTTGCGATTTTTGCAACATTCTTTGCAATAACGTGACTCTGCACGCTATTTCGTGCAGTTTTCAGCTGTTTTTAGTAGTTTTTGGAAAATGTCATATTTTGACATTTTTGCCATACTATAGCCTTGCTTTTTTGGTCATTTTTTTGACATGCCAAATATTGGGTTTTTTTGCGATTTTTGCAACATTCTTTGCAATAGCGTGTCTCTGCACGGTATTTTATGCAGTTTTCAGCTGTTTTTAGCAGTTTTTGGGAATTGTCATATTTTGACATTTTTGCCATACTATAGCCTTGCTTTTTTGGTCATTTTTTCAACATGCCAAATATTGGGGTTTTTTTTGCGATTTTTGCAACATTCTTTGCAATAGCGTGTCTCTGCACGCTATTTTATGCAGTTTTCAGCTGTTTTTAGCAGTTTTTGGGAAATGTCATATTTTGACATTTTTGCCATACTA
>NW_024635443.1:0-463 GCF_008729295.1 Plectropomus leopardus
ATGGTGTTTTTGGCCGTTTTTGCAACTTTCTTTGCTATAGTGTGTCTTTGCATGCTATTTTATGTTATTCTGAGGTGTTTTCAGCAGTTTTTGGGACATGTCATTTTTTTTTTTTTACTTTTTTGCCATACGATAGCCTTGCCTTTTCGGTCATTTTTTGAACATGCAATATTATGGTGTTTTTGGCCGTTTTTGCAACTTTCTTTGCTATGGCATGTCATATTTTGAATTTTTTGCCATACTATAGCCTTGCATTTTCGGTTAGTTTTTCAACATGCAACATCATGGTGTTTTGGACCGTTTTTGCAACTATCTTTGCTATGGTGTGTCTTGGCACGCTATTGTATGCAATGTTGAGGTGTTTTCAGCTGTTTTTGGGACATGTCATTGTTTTTAACTTTTTTGCCATACTATAGCCTGGCATTCTCGGTCATTTTTTCAAAATACAACATCATGGTGTTTT
>NW_024635444.1:0-398 GCF_008729295.1 Plectropomus leopardus
TGTGGTTTTAAGCTGTTTTTGGGACGGGTCATATTTTGACATTTTTCCATACTATAGCCTTGCATTTTCGGTCATTTTTGGATATTCGAAATTATGGTGTTTTTGGCTGTTTTTGCAACTTTCGATGCTATGGCAAGTCTCAGAAGGTTATTTTATGTTGTTTAATGTGGTTTTTAGCTGTTTTTGGGACAGGTCATATTTTGACATTTTTGCCATACTATAGCCTTGCATTTTCGGTCATTTTTTGGATATTCGAAATTATGGTGTTTTTGGCTGTTTTTGCAACTTTCGATGCTATGGCAAGTCTCAGAAGACCATTTTAAATTGTTTAATGTGGTTTCAAGCTGTTTTTGGGACAGGTCCTATTTTGACATTTTTGCCATACTATAGCCTTGCAT
>NW_024635445.1:0-200 GCF_008729295.1 Plectropomus leopardus
CCATACTATAGCCTTGCTTTTTTGGTGATTTTTTCGACATGCTATATTATTGTGTTTTTGACCATATTTGCAAGTTTTAATGCTATGACGTGTCTCAGTACGCTATTTTATGCTGTTTTGAGTTGTTTTCAGCTATTTTTGGGACATGCCATTTTTTTTTACATTTTTGCCATACTATAGCCTTGCTTTTTTGGTGATTT
>NW_024635446.1:0-631 GCF_008729295.1 Plectropomus leopardus
CATTTTTGCCTTACTATAGCCTTGCTTTTTCGGTCATTTTTTCAACAGGCTATATTTTGGTTTTCTTGGCCGTTTTTGCCTCAATCTTTGCCACGGCATGTTTCCATAAGCTATTTTATGTGGTTTAGAGTGGTTTATAGCATTTTTCTGGAAATGACATATTTTGACATTTTTGCCTTACTATAGCCTTGCTTTTTTGATCATTTTTTCAACATGCTATATTATGGGTTTTTTGGCCGTTTTTGCATCATTGTTTGCCACGGCGTGTTTACGCGTGCTATTTTATGTGGTTTAGAGTGGTTTTTAGCATTTTTTTGAGAATGACATATTTTGACATTTTTGCCTTACTATTGCCTTGCTTTTTCGATCATTTTTTCAACATGCTATATTATGGGTTTTTTGGCCGTTTTTGCATCATTGTTTGCCACGGCGTGTTTACGTGTGCTATTTTGTGTGGTTTAGAGTGGTTATTAGCATTTTTTGGAAATGACATATTTTGACATTTTTGCCTTACTATAGCCTTGCTTTTTCGGTCATTTTTTCAACATGCTATATTATAGGTTTTTTGGCCGTTTTTGCATCATTCTTTGCCACGGCATGTTTCCATAAGCTATTTTATGTGGTTTAGAGT
>NW_024635447.1:0-377 GCF_008729295.1 Plectropomus leopardus
CCGTTTTTGCAACTTTCTTTGCTATGGCGTGTCTTGGCACGCAATTTTAGGTGGTTTTAAAGTATTTTAATCTGTTTTTGGGACGGGTCAAATTTTGACATTTTTGCCTTACTATAGCCTTGCTTTGTGGGTCATTTTTTTGACATGCTATATTATGGTGTTTTCATCCATTTTTGCAACTTTCTTCGCCAAAGCGTGTTTTGGCACGCAATTTTAGGTGGTTTTCAACTGTTTTCAGCTGTTTTTGGGAGGGGTCAAATTTCGACATTTTTGCCTTACTATAGCCTTGCTTTTTGGGTCATTTTTTCGACGTGCTATATTATGGTGTTTTCATCCATCCATCCATCCATCCATTTTCTTCCGTTTATCCGGGGTCG
>NW_024635448.1:0-241 GCF_008729295.1 Plectropomus leopardus
TGCCTTACTATAGCCTTGCTTCTTTGGTCATTTTTTCAACATGCCAAGTTATTGATTTTCTGTTCCTTTTTGCATCTTTCTTTGCTATGGCGTGTTTTGGAAGGCTATTTGAAGTAGTTTAATTTGGTTTTCAGCAGTTTTTGGGAAATGCCATTTTTGACATTTTTGCCTTACTATAGCCTTGCTTCTTTGGTCATTTTTTCAACATGCCAAATTATGGCTTTTCTGTTCCTTTTTGCAT
>NW_024635449.1:0-843 GCF_008729295.1 Plectropomus leopardus
TGGAACATGCCATTTTTTGACGTTTTTGCCATACTATAGCCTTGCTTTTTGGGTCATTTTTTAGACATGCCGAATTTGATTGTTTTTGGCTGTTTTTGAAACTTTCTATGCTATGGCGTGTCTAAACACGCCATTTACTGCAGTTTAAAACAGTTTAAAGCAGTTTTTGGGACATGCCATTTTTTGATGTTTTTGCCATACTATAGCCTTGCTTTTTGGGTCATTTTTTAGACATGCCAGATTTTATTGTTTTTTGGCTTTTTTTGAAACTTTATATGCTATGGCGTGTCTAAACAAGCTATTTACTGCAGTTTTAAACAGTTTTCAGCAGTTTTTGGAACATGCCATTTTTGACGTTTTTGCCATACTATAGCCTTGCTTCTTGGGCCATTTTTTCGACGTGCCAAACTGTATTGTTTTTGCCGTTTTTGAAACTTTCTACGCTATGTCGAGTCTAAACACGCTATTTACTGTAGTTTTAAACTGTTTTCAGCAGTTTTTGGGACATGCCATTTTTTGACGTTTTTGCCATACTATAGCCTTGCTTTTTAGGTGATTTTTTCGACATGCCAAATTTTATTGTTTTTGGCCGTTTTTGAAACTTTCTATGCTATGGCGTGTCTAAACACGCTATTTACTGCAGTTTTAAACAATTTTCAGCAGTTTTTGGGACATGCCATTTTTTGACGTTTTTGCCATACTATAGCCTTGCTTCTTGGGTCATTTTTTAGACATGCCAGATTTTATTGTTTTTGGCTGTTTTTGAAACTTTATATGCTATGGCGTGTCGAAACAAGCTATTTACTGCAGTTTTAAACTGTTTCCAGAAGTTTTTGGAACATG
>NW_024635450.1:0-397 GCF_008729295.1 Plectropomus leopardus
TTAAATGCTATGGCGTGTCTCAGCACGCTATTTTATGCCTCCTTGGCTTGTTTTCATCTGTTTTTGGGACATGTCAAATTTTGACATTTTTGCCATACTATAGCCTTGCTTTTTTCGTCAGTTTTTCAACATGCTATATTATCTTGTTTTTGACTACTTTTGCACATTTAAATGCTATGGCGTGTCTCAGCACGCTATTTTATGCTGTTTCAAGGTGTTTTCAGCTGTTTTTAGGACATGTCAAATTTTGACATTTTTGCCATTCTATAGCCTTGCTTTTTTCGTCAGTTTTTAAACATGCTATATTATGTTGTTTTTGACTATTTTTGCACGTTTAAATGCTATGGCAAGTCTCAGCACGCTATTTTATGCCTACTTGGCTTGTTTTCAGCTGTTT
>NW_024635451.1:0-523 GCF_008729295.1 Plectropomus leopardus
TTTTTTCAACATGCATTTTTACAGTGTTTTTAACCTTTTTTGCAAACTTCTATGCTATGTTGTGTCTTGGCATGCTATTTCATGCTGTTTGGAGGTGTTTTCAGCTGTTTTTGGGACATGTAATATTTTGATATTTTTGCCATACTATAGCCTTGCCTTTTTGGTCATTTTTTCAACATGCATTTTTATGGTGTTTTTGGCCTTTTTTGCAAACTTCTATGCTATGTTGTGTCTTGGCACGCTATTTTATGCTGTTTTGAGGGGTTTTCAGCTGTTTTTTGGACATGTCATATTTTGACATTTTTGCCTTTTTTCTCATTTTTTCAACATGCATTTTTATGGTGTTTTTGGTCGTTTTAGCAAATTTTTATGGTATGTTGTGTCTTGGCACGCTATGTTATGCTGTTTTGAGGTAGTTTCAGCTGTTTTTGGGACATGTCATATTTTGACAGTTTTGCCATACTATAGCCTTGCCTTTTTGGTCATTTTTTCAACATGCATTTTTACAGTGTTTTTAACCTTT
>NW_024635452.1:0-529 GCF_008729295.1 Plectropomus leopardus
CATTAATTTTTATTGGTTTTTTGGCCATTTTAGAAACATTTTATGCTATGGCGTGTCTTGGAACACCACTTTATGCTGTCTTAAGGTCTTTTCAGCTATTATTGGGACATGTCATATTTTGACATTTTTGCCGTTGTCTTGCCTTTTGGGTCAGTTTTTTCAACATGCATTTTTATGTTCTTTTTGGGCAATTTTGCAACATTTATGTTATGGCGTGACTTTGCACACTTTTTCATGCTGCTTTTAGGTGTTCTCAGATGTTTTTGGGACATGTCATATTTTGACATTTTTGCCATACTATAGCCTTGCCTTTTCCGTCATTTTTTCAACATGCATTTTAATGATGTTTTTGGCCATTTCTGCAACATTTTATGCTATGGTGTGTCTTTGCACGCTATTTTATGCTGTTTTAAGGTGTTTTCAGCTGTTTTTGAGACGTGCCACATTTTGACATTTTTGCCATACTATAGCCTTGCCTTTTCGGTCATTTTTTCAACATGCAGTTTTATGGTGTTTTTGGCCATTTCTG
>NW_024635453.1:0-400 GCF_008729295.1 Plectropomus leopardus
AACCTTTCACGCTCACAGTCCCAGGCAAATTTGGTGTCACCATTCAACCTGTGGGAGGAACCCACGCAGACACGGGGAGAACATGCAAACTCCGCACAGAAGGGCCCCCGACCACAGACCAAACTCTGTTCCAGTGTGGGATTGAAACCAGTGAGGCAACACTGCCATCCACGACACCACCATGCCACCTCAACACACAACACAAAAATCTAAATAAACAATGGATACAGTTCTACCCATTACATCTTTCTTAAAAATTCAGAAAGGTCATTGTATAGTAAGTAATCAAAATGCAATAAAAAAAAGTCAGAGTGTAGTATGTCGTAAAAATAAAAGAAACTAAATTGTGATGAAAGGATGTCAACAAACAACATAATAATATGCAATAAACAAAAAAACA
>NW_024635454.1:0-541 GCF_008729295.1 Plectropomus leopardus
CCATTTTTGCAACTTTCTACGCTATGGCGTGTTTTGTCACGCAATTTCATGAAGGTTTAAGCAGTTTTCATTTGTATTTGGGACATGTCATTTTTTGACATTTTTGCCATACTATAGCCTTGCTTTTTGGGTCAATTTCTTCGACATGTCATATCATGTTTTTATATGTTATTATTATATTATTAGCCATTTTTGCAACTCTCTATGCAATGGCGTGTCTCGGCACACAATTTAATGAGGTTTTAAGCAGTTTTCAGCTGTTTTGGGAAATGTCATTTTTTAACATTTTTGCCTTACTATAGCCTTGGTTTTTGGTCATTTTTTTTCGACATGCCATATTATGTCGTTTTCAGCCATTTTTGCAACTTTCTATGCTATGGCGTGTTTTGTCACGCAGTTTAATGACGTTTTAAGCAGTTTTCATCTGTTTTTGGGACATGTCATTTTTTGACATTTTTGCCATACTATAGCCTTGCTTTTTGGGTCATTTTTTAGACATGTCATATTATGTTGTTTTTAGCCATTTTTGCAACTCTCTATG
>NW_024635455.1:0-590 GCF_008729295.1 Plectropomus leopardus
GTCCTGTTTTGCAAGCTCTAGCCCTCCAAGAAACACATGCACAATAATTAGTGAGTAAGTGAGAAAGTGACTAACTTGCATGTCAAGGCTGAGTTTTACTTTAGTTTTGACCTACAAATTTGCATTGTCGGCTATTGTTGTTGTCGGCTACCGCACCTGTTTTCATTCATTGTCCATAAGCGCGTGTCTTTGCAAGGGTTGCGGGGGGGGGCTGGAGCCAATCCCAGCTGTCATCGGGCAGAAGGCGGGGTACACCCTGGACAGGTCGCCAGACTATCGCAGGGCCAACACATATAGACAGACAACCTTTCACGCTCACAGTCAGACCTAAGGGCAATTTAGAGTCACCAATCAACCTGAGCTGCATGTCTTTGGAATGTGGGAGGGAGCCGGAGACCCCGGAGAGAACCCACGCAGGCACAGGGAGAACATGCAAACTCCACACAGAAGGGCCCCTGCCCACGGACCGAACCCCATTCCAACCCAGGATCGAATCAGGGACTTGGCGTGAGGCAACAGTGCTAACCACAACGCCACTGTGCGGCCCTATTAGCCTGTTTTGTTGGCCTTAATGTAAGGCACTTTTATTT
>NW_024635456.1:0-491 GCF_008729295.1 Plectropomus leopardus
ACCTGAGCTGCATGTCTTTGGACTGTGGGAGGAAGCCGGAGACCCCGGAGAGAACCCACGCGGACACGGGGAGAACATGCAAACTCCACACAGAAGGGCCCCCGCCCGGACCGAACCCCGCACCAACCGGGATTCGAACCAGGGACCCTCTTGCTGTGAGGCAACAGTGCTAACCACAAAGCCACCGTGCTGCCCCTCTTTCCTTTTTGTCATTATTGTAATTCAATTGTTATTTACGACATCTATTGCTCGTCTGTCCATCCTGGAAAAGTGAACCCTCATCATTCTCTGCCCCCCCCCCCCCGGAAAAAAAAAATTTTTTTAAAAGTAGAACAAACAATGGAAACACACATTTGGGGCAGCTGTGGCTCAGAGGTAGAGGGGTGGCCTCTAATTGGAAGGTCAGCGTTTCCATTCCCGGCTCCTCTGCGCAACATGTCGAAGTGTCCTTGGGCAAGATAATGAACCCCAAATTGCTCCCAATGCTGCGT
>NW_024635457.1:0-214 GCF_008729295.1 Plectropomus leopardus
TTAGAGTCACCAATTAACCTGAGCTGCATGTCTTTGGACTGTGGGAGGAAGCCGGAGACCCCGGAGAGAACCCACGCAGACATGGGGAGAACATGCAAACTCCACACAGAAGGGCCCCCGCCTGGACCGAACCCCGTTCCAACTGGGATTCGAACCAACAAAGGAAAATAAAAAAGAAAAAAAAAAGAAGGAAATTACTTGAAAAAAGTTTAAA
>NW_024635458.1:0-517 GCF_008729295.1 Plectropomus leopardus
GTGTAGTCATTATGGGTCACGAAAAACGTCATAGTGTAGCCATGTAATTTTTTGGCATTTTTTGGCCTTTATTCCCACTTTGTATGCTATAACGCATCTCTACAAGCTATTATATGTTGTGTTTAGCCATTTTTACGAGCGGTCAAATTTTGACTTTTTCGACATACTATACTATTGCCTTGTTGGCCATTTTTTTGACATGCAAAATTAGGAGGTTGTTGCCATTTTTTGGCCTTTATTCCCACTTTGTATGCTATGACGTGTCTCTACAAGCTATTACGTGTCGTTTTCAGCCATTTCTAGGAGCGGTCAAATTTTGAGTTTTTTGACATACTATACTATTGCCTTGTTGGCCATTTTTTTGACATGCTAAATTATTAGGTTTTTGGCCTTCTTTGAGCTTTATTCCCACTTTGTATGCTATAACGCATCTCTACAAGCTATTATATGTAGTTTTCAGCCATTTTTACGAGCAGTCAAATTTTGACTTTTTCGACATACTATACTATTGCCTTGT
>NW_024635459.1:0-551 GCF_008729295.1 Plectropomus leopardus
TTTTTCGCCATACTATACTATTGCCTTTCTGGCCATTTTTTTGACATGCTAAATTCTGAGGTTTTTGGCTTTTATTTGGCCTTTATTCCCACTTTGACCACTATAACGCGTCTCTATGAGCTATTCTATGTCTTTTTCAGCCATTTTTAGGAGCAGTGAAAATTTCACTTTTTTCGCCATACTATACTATTGCCTTTGCGGCCATTTTTTTGACATGCTAAATTCTGAGGTTTTTGGCTTCTATTTGGCCTTTATTCCCACTTTGACCACTATAACGCATCTCTATGAGTTATTCTAGGTCGTTTTCAGCCATTTTTAGGAGCGGTCAAAATTTGACATTTTTCGCCATACTATACTATTGCCTTTCTGGCCATTTTTTTGACATCCTAAATTCTGAGGTTTTTGGCTTTTTTTTTGGCCTTTATTCCCACTTTGTTCATTATAACGCTTCTCTATGAGCTATTCTATGTCGTTTTCAGCCATTTTTAGGAGCGGTCAAAATTTGACTTTTTTCGCCATACTATACTATTGCCTTTCTGGCCATTTTTTTG
>NW_024635460.1:0-1195 GCF_008729295.1 Plectropomus leopardus
TTTGTCATTTTTTTGACATGATACATTATGTTGTTTTTTAATGTATTTACACATTTTAATGCTATGGCATGTCTCAGCACACTATTTTATGCTGTTTTGAGGTATTTTCGGCTGTTTTTGGGAGACGTCAAATTTTGACAGTTTTGCCATACTATAGCCTTGCTTTTTTTTGTCGTTTTTTGGCCATGCTAAATTATGTTCTTTTTTGACATATTTTCACGTGTTAACGCTATGACGTGTTTCAGCACTCTATTTCATGCTGTTTTGAGGTGTTTTAAGGTGGTTTTGGGACTTGTCAAATTTCGACATTTTTGCCATACTATAGCCTTGCTCTTTTTGGTCATTTTTTTGACATGCTAAATTATGTTGTTTTTATGATATATTTTCAGGTTTTAATGCTATGGCGTGTGTCAGCAAGCTATTTCATGCTGTTTTGAGATGTTTTCACCTGTTTTTGGGACATGCCAAATTTTGACATTTTTGCCATACTATAGCCTTGCTTTTTTATTAGTTTTTTTTGACATGCTAAATTATGTTGTTTTTATGATATATTTTCAGGTTTTAACGCTATGGCGTGTTTCAGCACGCTATTTTATGCTGTTTTGAGGTGTTTCAAGGTGGTTTTGGGACTTGTCAAATTTTGACATTTTTGCCATACTATAGCCTTGCTTTTTTATTAGTTTTTTTCGACATGATACATTATGTTGTTTTTTAATGTTTTTACACATTTTAATGCTATGGCATGTCTCAGCACGCTATTTTATGCTGTTTTGAGGTATTTTCGGCTGTTTTTGGGACACGTCAAATTTTGACAGTTTTGCCATACTATAGCCTTGCTTTTTTTTTGTCGTTTTTTGGCCATGCTAAATTATGTTCTTTTTTGACATATTTTCACGTGTTAACGCTATGACGTGTTTCAGCACTCTATTTCATGCTGTTTTGAGGTGTTTTAAGGTGGTTTTGGGACTTGTCAAATTTTGACATTTTTGCCATACTATAGCCTTGCTTTTTTTTGTCATTTTTTTGACATGCTAAATTATGTTGTTTTTGTGATATATTTGCACGTTTTAATGCTATGGAGTGTTTCAGCACACTATTTTATGCTGTTTTGAGGTGTATTAAGTTGATTTTGAGACCCGTCAAATTTTGACATTTTTGCCATACTATAGCCTTGCTTCTTTGGTCATTTTTTTGA
>NW_024635461.1:0-277 GCF_008729295.1 Plectropomus leopardus
TGCCTTGTCGGCCATTTTTTGACATGCTAAATTATGAGGTTTTTGGCTTTTTTTGAACTTTATTCCCACTTTGTATACTATAACGCGTCTCTAAAAGCTATTCTATGTCGCTTTAAGTCATTTTTAGGAGGGGTCAAAAGTTGACTTTTTTTGCCATACTATACTATTGCCTTGTCGGCCATTTTTTTGACATGCTAAATTATGAGGTGTTTGGCCTTTTTTGACCTTTATTCCCACTTTGTATACTATAACGCGTCTCTAAAAGGTATTCTATGTC
>NW_024635462.1:0-499 GCF_008729295.1 Plectropomus leopardus
ACATACTATACTATTGCCTTGTTGGCCATTTTTTCTGACATGCTAGCTTATGAGGTTTTTAGTGGTTTTTGGCCTTTATTTCCACTTTGTATGCTATGGTGTGTCTTTACAAGCTATTCTAAGTCGTTTTCAGCTATTTTTGGGAGCGGTCAAAATCTGACTTTTTTCGACATACTATACTATTGCCTTGTTGGACATTTTTTTGACATACAAAAATTATGAGGTTTTTAGTGTTTTTTGGCCTTTATTTCCACTTTGTATGCTATGGCGCGTCTCGACAAGCTATGCTAAGTCGTTTTCAGCCATTTATAGGAGCGGTCAAAATCTTACTTTTTCGACATACAATGCTATTGCCGTCTTGGCCATTTTTTTCGACATGCAAAAATTATGAGGTTTTTAGTGTTTTTTGGCCTTTATTTCCACTTTGTATGCCATGGCGCGTCTCTACAAGGTATTCTAAGTCGTTTTCAGCTATTTTTGGGAGCGGTCAAAATCTGAC
>NW_024635463.1:0-542 GCF_008729295.1 Plectropomus leopardus
CTATACTATTGCCTGATCAGCCATTTTTTTGACATGTAAAATGATGAGGTTTTTGGTGTTTTTTGAACGTCATTTCCACTTTGTGCGCTAGGGCGCGACTGTACAAGCTATTCTAAGTCCTTTTTAGTCATTTTTAGGAGTGGTCAAAATTTGACTTTTCTCGACATACTATACTACTGCCTTTTTGGCCATTTTTTTGACATGTAAAATTAGGAGATTTTTGGCCTTTCTTGAACTTTATTTCCACTTTGTGCACTATGGCGCGACTGTACAAGCTATTCTGTGTTTTTTTCAGCCATTTTTAGGAGTGGTCAAAATTCTACTTTTTTTTGACATACTATACTATTGCCTTATCGGCCATTTTTTTGACATGTAAAATGATGAGGTTTTTGGCCTTTCTTGAAATTTATTTCCACTTTGTGCGCTATGGCGCGTCTCAACAAGCTAATATAAGTTGTTTTTAGCCATTTCTAGGAGTGGTAAAAATTCTACTTTTTTCGACATACTATACTATTGCCTTATCGGCCATTTTTTTGACATGT
>NW_024635464.1:0-493 GCF_008729295.1 Plectropomus leopardus
GCCTTCTTGGCCATTTTTTTGACATGTAAAATTAGGAGGTTTTTGGCGTTTTTTGAACTTTATTTCCACTTTGTGCACTAGGGCGCGACTGTACAAGCTATTCTAAGTCGTTTTTAGCAATTTTTAGGAGTGGTCAAAATTCTACTTTTTTTGACATACTATACTATTGCCTTATCGGCCATTTTTTTGACATGTAAAATGATGAGGTTTTTGGTGTTTTTTGAATTTTATTTCCACTTTGTGCACTAGGGCGTGACTGTACAAGCTATTCTAAGTCATTTTTAACAATTTTTAGGAGCGGTCAAAATTCTACTTTTTTCGACATACTATACTATTGCCTTATCAGCCATTTTTTTGACATGTAAAATGATGAGGTTTTTGGCCTTTCTTGAACGTCATTTCCACTTTATGCGCGATGGCACGATTGAACAAGCTAATATAAGTCCTTTTCAGTCATTTTTAGGAGCGGTCAAAATTTGACTTTTTTCGACAT
>NW_024635465.1:0-924 GCF_008729295.1 Plectropomus leopardus
TTTGGGCCATATTTGCAACATTTTAAAGCTATGGCGTGTCTCGGCACGCTATTTTATGCTGTTTTGAGGTGTTTTCAGTGGTTTTTACGACATGTCATATTTTGAAAATTTTAGCCATACTATAGCCTTGCCTTTTTGGTCAGTTTTTCAACATGCATTATTATGGTGTTTTTGGCCGTATTTCCAGCATTCTATGCTATGGCGTGTCTCTGCATGCTATTTTATGCTTTTTTGAGGTGTTTTCAGCGGTTTTTATGACATGTCATATTTTGACATTTTTACCCATACTATAGCCTTGCCTTTTTGGTCAGTTTTTCAACATAGATTGTTACGGTGTTTTTGGCCATATTTGCAACATTTTAAAGCTATGGCGTGTCTCGGCACTCTATTTTATGCTGTTTTGAGGTGTTTTACCTGTTTTTTGGGACATGTCATATTTTGAAAATTTTAGCCATACTATAGCCTTGCCTTTTCTGCCATTTTTTCAACATGCATTATTATGGTGTTTTTGGCCGTATTTCCAGCATTCTATGCTATAGCGTGTCTCTGCATGCTATTTTATGCTGTTTTGAGGTGTTTTCAGCTGTTTTTGGGACATGTCATATTTTGACATTTTTACCCATAATATAGCCTTGCCTTTTTGGTCAGGTTTTCAACATGCATTATTATGGTGTTTTTGGCCGTATTTCCAGCATTCTATGCTATGGCGTGTCTCTGCATGCTATTTTATGCTTTTTTGAGGTGTTTTCAGCGGTTTTTATGACATGTCATATTTTGAAAATTTTAGCCATACTATAGCCTTGCCTTTCTGGTCAGTTTTTCAACATAGATTATTACGGTGTTTTTGGCCATATTTGCAACATTTTAAAGCTATGGCGTGTCTCGGCACGCTATTTTATGCTATTTTGAGGTGTTTTACCCGTT
>NW_024635466.1:0-305 GCF_008729295.1 Plectropomus leopardus
ATAGCCTTGCCTTTTTGGTCATTTTTTTGACATACATGGTTATGGTGGTTTTGGGTGGTTTTTGCAACATTTTTTGCTATGGCGTGTCTTGGGACGCTGTTTTATGCTTTTTTGAGGTGTTTTCAGCCGTTTTTGGGACACGTCATATGTTGACATTTTTGCCTTACAACAGCCTTTCCTTTTCAGTCATTTTTTTGACGTGCATTATTATGATATATTTGGCCGTTTTTACAACATTCTATGCTATGACGTGTCTTGACATGTTTTTGGGACATGTCATATTTTGACATTTTTGCCATACTATA
>NW_024635467.1:0-445 GCF_008729295.1 Plectropomus leopardus
ACTATAGCCTTGCCTTTTTGGTCATTTTTTTAACATGCATTATTTTGATGTTTTTGGCTGTGTTTGTAAAATTCATTGCTTTGGCGTGTCTCTGCACGCTATTTTATGCTGTTTTGAGGTGTTTTCAGCTGTTTTTGGGACGTGTCATATTTTGACATTTTAGCCTTACTATAGCCTTGCCCTTTTTTTGTCATTTTTTCATCATGCATAATTATGGTGTTTTGGGCAGTTTTTGTAAAATTAATTGCTTTGGCGTGTCTCGGCACGCTATTTTATGTTGTTTTGAGTTGTTTTGAGCTGTTTTTGGGACGTGTCATATTTTGACATTTTAAGCCTTACTATAGCCTTGCCTTTTTTTTGTCATTTTTTCAACATGCATTATTATGGTGTTTTTGGCTGTTTTTGTAAAATTCATTGCTTTGGTGTGTCTCTGCACGCTATTTTA
>NW_024635468.1:0-408 GCF_008729295.1 Plectropomus leopardus
GCACGCTATTTTATGCTGTTTTTAGGTGTTTCCAGCTATTTTTGAGAATTGTCATATTTTGACATTTTTGCCATACTATAGCCTTGCTTAGTTGGTCATTTTTCTGACATTCAAAATTCTGATGTTTTGGGGCGTTTTTGCAAAATTCTATGCTATGGCGTCTCTTGGCACGCTATTTTATGCTGTTTTTAGGTGTTTCCAGCAGTTTTTAAGATATGCCATATTTTGACATTTTTGCCATACTATAGCCTTGCTTTTTCTGTCATTTTTCCGACATTCAATATTATTGGGTTTTGGGGCATTTTTGCAAAATTCTATGCTATGGCGTGTCTTGGCACGCCATTTTGTGCTGTTTTGAGGCGTTTCCAGCTATTTTTGAGAATTGTCATATTTTGACATTTTTGCCAT
>NW_024635469.1:0-243 GCF_008729295.1 Plectropomus leopardus
TGTTCTGAGGTATTTTGAGCTGTTTTTGGGACATGTCATTTTTGATATTTTTTCCATACTATAGCCTTGCCTTTTCGGTGATTTTTTTCGACATGCATTATTTTGGTGTTTTTGGCCGTTTTTGCAACATTCTACACTATGGCATCTCTAGACACACTATGTTTTGCTGTTTTGAGGTTTTTTCAGCTGTTTTTGGGAATTGTCAGTTTTGACATTTTTTGCCATACTATAGCCTTGCCTTTT
>NW_024635470.1:0-203 GCF_008729295.1 Plectropomus leopardus
TTAGCCATACTATAGCCTTGCCTTTTGGGTCATTTTTTCAACATGCATTATTATGGTGTTTTTGGCCGTTTCTGCAACGTTCTATGCTATGGCGAGGATTGGCACGTTATTTTATGCTGTTTTAAGGCAGTTTAAGCTGTTTTTGGGACGTGTCATATTTTCACATTTTTAGCCATACTATAGCCTTGCCTTTTGGGTCATTT
>NW_024635471.1:0-2075 GCF_008729295.1 Plectropomus leopardus
AAAAAATGGCCAACAAGGCAATAGTATAGTATGTCGAAAAATGTCTAATTTTGACCCCTCCTAAAAACGGCCGAAAACAACATAGAATAGCTTGTAGAGACCGATATAATAAACGAAGTGGGAATAAAGTCCAAAAAAGGCCAAAAAACTCATGATTTAGCATGTCAAAAAAATGGCCCAAAGGGCAATAGTATAGTATGTCGAAAAATGTCAAATTTTGACCCCTCCTTAAAGCGGCTGAAAACGACATAGAATAACTTATAGAGACACATCATAGCATATAAGAAGGAATAAAGTCACAAAAAGGCCAAAAACCTCACAATTTAGCATGTCAAAAAATGGCCAACAAGGCAATAGTATAGTATGTCGAAAAATGTCTAATTTTGACCCCTCCTAAAAACAGCTAAAAATGACATAAATAGCTTGGAGAGGCGCGTCATAGGATACAAAGTGGGAATAAAGTCCAAAAAAGGCCAAAAACCTCATGATTTAGCATGTCCAAAAAAATGGCCAACAAGGCAATAGTATCGTATGTCGGAAAATGGCAAATTTTGACCCCTCCTAAATCAGCTAAAAATGACATAAATAGCTTGGAGAGGCGCGTCATAGCATACAAAGTGGGAATAAAGTCCAAAAAAGGCCAAACACCTCATAATTTAGCATGTCCAAAAAATGGCCAAAAGGCAATAGTATAGTATGTCGAAAAATGTCAAATTTTGACCCCTCCTAAAAACGTCTGAAAACAACATGGAATACCTTGTACAGATGCGTTACGATATTCAAAGTGGGAATAAAGTCCAAAAAAAGCCAAAAACCTCATAATTTAGCATGTCAAAAAAAATGACCCAAAAGAAAATAGTATAGTATGTCGCAAAACATCAAATTTTGACCCCTCCTAAAAACGGCTGAAAATGACCATGGAATAGCTTGTAGAGATGTGTTATAATATTCAAAGTGGGAATAAAGGCCAAAGAAGGCCAAAAATCTCATAATTTAGCATGTCAAAAAAATGGCCCAAAAGGCAATAGTATAGTATGTCGCAAAATGTCAAATTTTGACCCCTCCTAAAAACGGCTGAAAATGACATGGAATAGCTTGTAGAGATGTGTTATAATATTCAAAGTGGGAATAAAGTCCAAAGAAGGCCAAAAATCTCATAATTTAGCATGTCAAAAAAATGGCCCAAAAGGCAATAGTATAGTATGTCGAAAAATGTCAAATTTTGACCCCTCCTTAAAGCGGCTGAAAACGACATAGAACAACTTATAGAGACACATCAAAGCATATAAGAAGGAATAAAGTCACAAAAAGGCCAAAAACCTCATAATTTAGCATGTCAAAAAATGGCCAACAAGGCAATAGTATAGTATGTCGAAAAATGTCTAATTTTGACCCCTCCTAAAAACAGCTAAAAATGACATAAATAGCTTGGAGAGGCGCGTCATAGCATACAAAGTGGGAATAAAGTCCAAAAAGGGCCAAAAACCTCATGATTTAGCATGTCCAAAAAAATGGCCAACAAGGCAATAGTATAGTATGTCGCAAAACGTCAAATTTTGACCCTCCTAAAAACGGCTGAAAACAACATAGAATAGCTTGTAGAGATGCGTTATAATATTCAAAGTGGGAATAAAGTCCAAAAAAGACCAGAAACCTCATGATTTAGCATGTCAAAAAAATGGCCAACAAGGCAATAGTATAGTATGTCGGAAAATGGCAAATTTTGACCCCTCCTAAAATCAGCTAAAAATGACATAAATAGCTTGGAGAGGCGCGTCATAGCATACAAAGTGGGAATAAAGTCCAAAAAAGGCCAAACACCTCATAATTTAGCATGTCAAAAAAATGGCCAACAAGGCAATAGTATAGTATGTCGAAAAATGTCAAATTTTGACCCCTCCTAAAAACGTCTGAAAACAACATGGAATACCTTGTACAGATGCGTTACGATATTCAAAGTGGGAATAAAGTCCAAAAAAAGCCAAAAACCTCATAATTTAGCATGTCAAAAAAAATGACCCAAAAGAAAATAGTATAGTATGTCGCAAAACATCAAATTTTGACCCCTCCTAAAA
>NW_024635472.1:0-434 GCF_008729295.1 Plectropomus leopardus
TTTCGTCCATTTTTGCAACATGCATTATTGTGGTGTTTTTGGACGTTGTTGCAACATTCTATGCTATGGCATGTTTCTGCACTCTGTTTTATGCTGTTTTGAGGTGTTTGGAGTTGTTTTTGGGACATGCCATATTTTGACATTTTGAGCCATGCTATAGCCTTGCCTTTTTTGCCATTTTTTCAACATGCATTATTAAGGTATTTTTGGACGTTTTTGCAACATTGTATGCTATGGCATGTTTCTGCACTCTGTTTTATGCTGTTTTGAGGTGTTTGGAGTTGTTATTGGGACATGTTATATTTTGACATTTTTAGCCATACTATAGCCTTGCCTTTTCGGCCATTTTTTCAACATGCATTATTATGGTGTTTCTTGCAGTTTTTACAACATTCTATGCTATGGCGTGTTTGTACACGCTATTTTATTCTGTT
>NW_024635473.1:0-336 GCF_008729295.1 Plectropomus leopardus
TATTTTATGCGTTTATCATAAAACGTGTGTGTTTTCAGCTGTTTTTGAGACATGTCATATTTTGACATTTCCAGCCTTACTATAGCCTTGCCTTTTTCAGTCATTTTTTTGACATGCTATATTATGATGTTTTTAGCCTTTTTTTGCAACATTCTATGCTATGGCATATCTCGGCACTTGATTTTAAGCTGTTTTGAGGTGTTTTCAGCTGTTTTTGGGACATGTCATATTTTGACATTTCTAGCCTTACTATAGCCTTGCCTTTTTTAGTCATTTTTTTGACATGCTATATCATGGTGTTTTGGCCTTTTTTGCAACATACTATGCTATGGCATG
>NW_024635474.1:0-375 GCF_008729295.1 Plectropomus leopardus
TTTATGCTGTTTTGAGGTATTTTGAGCTGTTTTTTGGTCAGGTCATAGTTTGACATTTTTGCCATACTATAACCTTGCTTTTTTGGATAATTTTTTCATCATGCATTATTATGATGTTTTTGGCAATTCCTGCAGCATTCTATTATATGGCATGTCTTGGCACACTATTTTATGCTGTTTTGAAGTATTTTGAGCTGTTTTTTGGACAGGTCATATTTTGAAATTTTTGCCATACTATAGCCTTGCTTTCTTTGTCATTTTTTCAACATGCATTATTATCATGTTTTTGGCAATTCCTGCAACATTCTATACTATGGCATGTCTTGGCACACTATTTTATGCTGTTTTGAGTTGTTTTCAACTGTTTTTGGGACA
>NW_024635475.1:0-223 GCF_008729295.1 Plectropomus leopardus
GACATGTCATTTTTTGAAATTTTTGCCTTACTATAGCCTTGCATTTTCGGTCATTTTTTCAACATGCCAAATTATGGCTTTTTTGGCCCTTTTTGCATCTTTCTTTGCTATGGCATGTCTTGGAAGGCTATTTCAAGTAGTTTTATGTGGTTTTCAGCAGTTTTTGGGACATGCCATTTTTTGAAATTTTTGCCTTACTATAGCCTTGCATTTTTGATCATTT
>NW_024635476.1:0-456 GCF_008729295.1 Plectropomus leopardus
TTTTTTGACATTTTTGCCATAGTATAGCCTTGCTTTTTTTGGTCATTCTTTCAACATGCCAATTGATTGCGTTTTTGGCCTTTTTTGCATGTTTCTATGCTATGGCATGTCTTTTAAGGCTGTTTAACACTCGGTCTACCAGAATTCTGCAACTACTAGAATGACCATAGCAGTCATTTTGACTGCTTGGACATTATTTGATTATAATTTGGATTATCATTAAAAATATCTAAAAATAAATTGGTGGAATAGGTAAAAAACACATCAAGACATTAAATGAAAACTATAATGAATCAGTGTTTTATTTATTTAATTGACCTTTTCCAATTTATGGCACACTTGATAGACCAAAAAGCTGTCTATCAGAAAATCATGCTGTTTTGTAAATTATTTCGAGGCCCCCTGCAATACCTAAATAAAGGCTAAGGCTCAGGCTAAAGGCTCACAAGATCACAT
>NW_024635477.1:0-571 GCF_008729295.1 Plectropomus leopardus
TTTTAACATGCGTTGTTATTGTGTTTTTGGTCGTTTTTGCAAAATTGGATGCTGTGGCGCGTCTCGGCATGCTATTTTATACTATTTTGAGGTGTTTTCAGCTGTTTTTAGGACATGTCATACTTTGACATTTTTGCCATACTATAGCCTTGCCTTTTCGGTCATTTTTTGGATATGCCATATTATGATGTTTTTCACTGTTTTTTGCAAAATTGTATGCTATAGCGTGTCTTGGCATGCTATTTTAGGCTATTTGAGGTGTTTTCAGCTTTTTTTGGGACATGTCATATTTTGAAATTTTCGCCATACTATACCCTTGCCTTTTTGGTCATTTTTTCAACATGCCCTATTTTGGTGTTTTTGGTTGTTTTTGCGAAATTGCATGTTATGGTTAGTCTTGGCATGCTATTTCATGTTGTTTTGAGGTGTTTTCAGCTGCTTTTGGGACATGTCATATTTTGACATTTTCGCCATACTATAGCCTTGCCTTTTTGGTCATTTTTTCAACATGCCTTATTATTGTGTTTTGGGCTGTTTTTGCAAACTTGTATGCTATGGCATGTTTTGGCAC
>NW_024635478.1:0-641 GCF_008729295.1 Plectropomus leopardus
AACATGCTATATTATGTTGTTTTTGACTATTTTTGCACGTTTGAATGTTATAGCGTGTCTCAGTACGCTATTTTATTCCTTCTTGAGGTGTTTTCAGCCTTTTTTGGGACATGCCAAATTTTGACATTTTTGCCATACTATAGCCTTGCTTTTTTCGTCAGTTTTTCAACATGCTATATTATGTTGTTTTTGACTATTTTTGCACGTTTGACTGCTATAGCGTGTCTCAGCACACTGTTTTATGCTGTTTTAAGGTGTTTTCAGCTATTTTTGGGACATGTCAAATTTTGACATTTTTGCCATACTATAGCCTTGCTTTTTTTGTCAGTTTTTAAATATGCTATATTATGTTGTTTTTGACTATTTTTGCACGTTTAGATACTATGGCATGTCTCAGCACGGTATTTTATGCCTCCTTGAGGTGTTTTCAGCAGTTTTTGAGACATGCCAAATTTTGACATTTTTGCCATACTATAGCCTTGCTTTTTTCGACAGTTTTTAAACATGCTATATTATGTTGTTTTGACTATTTTTGGACGTTTAAATGCTATGGTGTGTCTCAGCACACTATTTTATGCTGTTTTAAGTTGTGTTCAGCTGTTTTTGGGACATGCCAAATTTTGACATTTTTGCCATACTAT
>NW_024635479.1:0-200 GCF_008729295.1 Plectropomus leopardus
CTTTTTTGAGGTGTTTTCAGTGGTTTTTACGACATGTCATATTTTGACATTTTTAGCCATACTATAGTCTTGCCTTTTTGGTCAGTTTTTCAACTTGCATTATTATGGCGGTTTTTGGACGTATTTCCAACATTCAATGCTATGGTGTGTCTTGGCACGCTATTTTATGCTATTTTGAGGTGATTTAAACAGTTTTTGGG
>NW_024635480.1:0-452 GCF_008729295.1 Plectropomus leopardus
TCTTAGCACTCTATTTTATGCTGTTTTGAGGTGTTTTAAGCTGTTTTTGGGACATGTCATTTTTTGCCAATTTGCCATTTTTGCCATACTATAGCCATGCTATTTTGGTCATTTTTTGGACGTTGTATATTATGGTGTTTTTGGCCATTTTTGCATGTTTAAATGCTATGGCGTGTATCAGCCTGCTATTTAATGCTGTTTTGATGAGTTTAAAGCTGTTTTTGGGACATCTCATTTTTTGCCATTTTTGCCATTTTTGCCATACTATAGCCTTGCTTTTTTGGTCATTTTTTGGACGTTGTATATTATGTTGTTTTTAGCCATTTTTGAATGATTAATGCTATGGCGTGTCTCAGCACGCTATTTTATGCTGTTTAAAGGTGTTTTAACCTGTTTTGGGACGCATCATTTTTTGCCATTTTTGCCATTTTTGCCATACTATAGCCTTGCTT
>NW_024635481.1:0-312 GCF_008729295.1 Plectropomus leopardus
GAAAACACACACACACACACACACACACACACACACACACACACACATTAAAACACATCGAGGACCTAAAGTTTGTCCCGAATGGTTTCTGTCCAAACCAGCTCACCAGTTGGTGTCCAGATTCCCGTCCACCACTTCTTTGTAGGCCTCCATGAGCGCGGCGCCGTTCTTACTCAGATTCACGGACATTTTTTTTTCATTCACGGCTCAAACAAAACGAACGGAGATCCAGCAGCCTCAGGGGACGAGTCACGGCACCAACGGCCTCCCACCAAAAACACACGATCTGAAAGCGATCGGCTGACTCTGTGG
>NW_024635482.1:0-9067 GCF_008729295.1 Plectropomus leopardus
AGGACCAAAAAATTAGCAAGAAATTCTTATAAAGTACAAGAAAATTACCTGATAATTATTTTAAAAAAATTGAAATTGAAAAAGACAGTTAACAGAAATGACCTCCATGAAGTGCTTAAATAACATCATTCTGTAACATAAATATATGAAATAAGAGTTTCGCCCTCACTTTTCTTCTTTTTCCCATTGACATTTTCCCCTAGTATTTTTTTGTGCAATTTCTGGAACATTTTAAGACATTTCTCAAATTGCCCTTTTCTTTCATGTTTTTGAAAGAAATCGCTTCAGTTTCTTTGAGGAAAGCACAAAAAAGTTATGTTGCTCCAGGTATCAAAGGGTTAATGCAAATATTAATTTAAGCAGACTAGAAACAGAAACATAACACCTCACTGGTAGCAATAAGTCACAGCTTTAATCTCACAACGTCTGTACCGACTGTCCCATTACAATTCAGTCTGGTAGTAATGTTTAAGGTGCATGTTTACATTATTACAATGGTTCGAAGCAAAAGACACATTCACAGTATAAGAGCACTGACTTACATTCGTCATGAATTTATTCAATCATTTGTTAAAAACATTACACGTCATGAAAAAAAAAGAAAAAGAAAACACTGAGTTAAAACAAAATGGCAGGCTACAGTTCCAATGAATCACAAGACATCCACCGTAAGGCCTGGGCTGGCTGGCAATGGTGCAAAAATCACAAGTTGGCAAAATTAAAGGGCCGACACGGCGCAGAGGGTTTAAAGATCGTCCCGGTGCTGATCTGGCGGCTGTTGCCCCCCTGCGTGTCCAGCCTGTGTCCGTCTCCTTTTATTTGGAGCTGGTGTACTTGGTAACGGCCTTGGTGCCCTCGGACACGGCGTGCTTGGCCAGTTCCCCGGGCAGCAGCAGACGCACGGCGGTCTGGATCTCCCTGGAGGTGATGGTGGAGCGCTTGTTGTAGTGCGCCAGGCGCGAAGCCTCCCCGGCGATCCGCTCGAAGATGTCGTTGACAAACGAGTTCATGATGCCCATGGCCTTAGAGGAGATCCCTGTGTCTGGGTGCACCTGCTTCAGCACCTTGTACACGTAAATAGCGTAGCTTTCCTTCCTGCTTTTGCGGCGTCTTTTGTCTCCCTTTTTCTGGGTTTTGGTCACGGCCTTTTTGGAGCCCTTCTTGGGCGCAGGAGCTGATTTTGCAGGATCAGGCATTTTCTCTTTCGTGCGTGGATATCTGTGGAACAGCAGGGAACGCGCACGGCTCGTGTCGCCGCCCAGTCTCCAGTCCTTTATTTATAACGTGGCTGTACAAATCAGTGTGTGCCATTGCTCCTCTGTGATTGGTGCATCGCTCAGCAGAGGACAGATATTACTAGAGGGCGCGCTCTGCCATTGGCTCCTTCATTTCAGTTTCAATCGGCCAATCAGAGAAGCCTTTGCAGTTTATATGCCTTTATGCACAAAGACATTACGTAAAGGTCCGAGCCCTTCGTCACACTGTAGAAGCAGATCACTCGACAGATTAATTTTTAAACATAATGTCTGGCAGAGGGAAAACTGGAGGCAAAGCCAGAGCAAAGGCAAAGTCCCGCTCCTCTCGCGCGGGACTCCAGTTCCCGGTGGGTCGAGTCCACAGGCTACTGCGCAAAGGCAACTATGCGGAGCGCGTCGGTGCCGGGGCCCCGGTGTATCTGGCGGCCGTGCTAGAGTATCTGACCGCTGAGATCCTGGAGCTGGCAGGCAACGCGGCCAGGGACAACAAGAAGACCAGGATCATCCCCCGGCACCTCCAGTTGGCCGTGCGCAACGACGAGGAGCTCAACAAGCTGCTGGGAGGTGTGACCATCGCGCAGGGAGGAGTGCTGCCCAACATCCAGGCTGTCCTCTTGCCCAAGAAGACGGAGAAACCGGCCAAGAGCAAGTAAAAGACTCCCCGCGAACCCCCGGAGCTCTGCCCGGAGCCGACCACTTTTTCATATCAGTGTTCTTTTTTGGGGGATAATCAACATTTCAAATAGGGGATAGTGTGCGATGTTTCCACAGTGAAAACATTCAACCGCTTCTCATCTGGACTATTCATAGACTGCTCAGTGTTTGTGTTGTCGGCTCTGGAAAATGGAGGCGTTGTATGAAGGCTGGGAATGAAGGCCGCGAGAAAAAAAACAGTTCTTAATATGGACCAATTCTAAAAGGAGGGGGGATTTAGTTTGCTGCTACAAACGTTAAATTTGTTGTATTGTTTTATGTCATGTTGTTTGAATAAAGATCCTGCAGCCTTTTGGCACAGGGAGAATACACTCAGTGTTTATGTATGTTGTCATCCGGGGACTTTTGGTCACACAGGCGTATAAATAGGCTGCAGCTTCTCCAGCATTTACACCGGTACAGCACACATTTCGCACCTGGGTTTTGGAAAGAAATACCTCAAACTAAGTTTTTTAAAAAAGCCAAAAAACCTTTTTAAGTTAAAAAAAAAAAAAACCCCTAATGTGAAGACAATTTTCAGGTTATTTTCTTCATCACCTTTGATTTTTTATTTTATTTTGTGGGACACAATACAAGTTAAATCTACAATAATTGTACTTAATCAAATTTTCCCAAACAAAGATTAAAAAAATCTAAATCTACTAATTTGCCGAACATTTCTTGCCAAGATACTTATTGCCATTCCCCTCATGTTGAAAGAATTCAAACCAAATTGCTCAGGATTGAATTTTGAACATTGAAAGGGTTAAATACAATAAGTCTGAAATACACTGTGGAAACAAAATTGTTATTTTGAAGATAATATACTGTTTATATATTTTTTCATCTAAAAACATGGTATTATGACAAAAACCTGCACTTGTAAGGGTTAAAATTCTGAAATTTAATGAATACTTGATATTTATGATCAGGACTGATGCTAAAAAAAACCAACTCATAAAACAAAGTAGAAAATCATATTTATGTATAATGTTTTCTACATCTTGAGTTTTGAAAAGTACATTATGTGTGCAGAGCGTTATGAGTGAGTGTTTGACACTGCACAAAAAATAATTATGTATGAAAATCAATGTCGCTGTGATTCATTGACATATCCTAGGCTGTGTTAGTCCAAAAAAATCGACTTAACATGTAGTATATTGTATGGTATATAGTTTAGTATATATAGTATATAGTGTATTGTATATTGAAAAGTGATACCAATTTGTGTAATATTAAATGGGCCCTAAGGGTTAATTTCAAATAATATAGAAAACAAATAATTAATCATTAACTACTACCGTAGCTACAAAAAAATCATGAGCAACGTAACATTCGGTTTATAAAGTGGTAGGAGATGCAGTGAGGCTATTGACATTTTTAATATGATAGCAAATGTATATTAATATAGGACACAATTAGGGATGATTATATTTGCCTTGTTCTTATTTCTTTACAGGAAGGTTTGCTGTGCTGACTACAATCACAAAACACTCCAAAGAACCTCAAGAAAGTGTAATACGGCAGTGGTGTTTTAATCTTGTTAGAGCTTAGTCATTTTCCTCACAGAAAGGATAATTAACTGTTATCAGTATTGATATAATATAGGTCTCTGGGAATGGTCATGCATTTATAGTATTGAGTATTCACTGGGATTAATCCACTTCCTCGATGGTTGGCCCAGAGGATCCTCCACCACCAGTAGCACCACCAGCTCCCGGGAAGACGCCTGGCATTCCAGTGGGCAGATCACCCGGCATGCTTCCCGCGCCCTGGTACAGCTTGGTGATGATAGGGTTACACACCTTCTCCAGCTCCTGTTGCTGGTGCTCATATTCATCCTTCTCTGCAGTCTATTACAAAGAAATCAAATAACATACTGACGCGTTCAGTAGGAATTATTTGACAGTTTAATTGATGTTACTGTTGCAACAAAGATGAGGATGATGTAACCCTTAAAATCACAATTGACATGAATGACAAATATTGGGTTTAGTGGATGTATATATCCCAGATCCATTGAAATTTTGAAAAGCAATGCGATCTGTACTGCTTACTTCCAAGTAACTATATATTGACGTGCTACAAAGATCTGAGTAAATCATCACTACTAACTCTGACATCAATACTCCTTCTAACTTAGGAACCGTTTACACTGCAACCATTCTTGCATAAAACTTTAAACTTTTGTTGTGGTTTGGCCATTTGTTCAAATGACAACAGCGTTTTGAGAGCCTGAAAATGCAAACTTTGAAATCGGCTTCCAGTGTGTAGTTCTCTGAAAACGCCATCCCTTCTGTTGTTCTCCTGTGAGAACGGTGACAACACAGCTGCACTTCGCGCATGCACATTACACTGTATATGAATATGGACATGCCCCCACTTACCCCCGTTATGCTAAAGTGAGGCTAAAATATCCAGAATATGGATGCTGCCATCTTGTGCAATATTCCTTATGGGGTAGTTCCCGCCAATACAACCGTCTGACCAAACGCGAGCAGCCCCATTGAATGTGAGAGCATGGATTGGCTTTATGATTACTCTATATTCAAAATCTTGCACAAAATATGTTTTTTTATTTTTTTATTTTTTAGCACTTTTTTTTCACATCATTTCCTTGTTTGTTTGTGACTTCCAATTTTTTGCTAATTTCTTGCACATTTTCTTGTAATTATTTTTTCTCAAATTTTGGGGTCATTTCTTGTCAAGGAGGTCATTGCCTTCCTTCAGTGTTTTTGAAAGAAATCATGCCATTTTGCGCGGGTTTCAAAGGGGTTTATGTTGGGTAATATTCCAAAATGTATGTTTCTGTTTTTTTTTTAATCAACACTAATTCTCACCTGGTTCTTGTCCAGCCAACTGATGACCTCGTTGCACTTGTCCAAAATCTTCTGTTTGTCATCCTCACTGATCTTGCCAGCAAGCTTTTCATCCTCTACAGTTGACTTCATGTTGAAAGCATACGACTCCAGGCTGTTCTTAGCAGACACCTTGTCACGCTGGACATCGTCCTCAGCCTTGTACTTCTCGGCTTCTTGGACCATGCGCTCAATGTCCTCCTTGCTGAGGCGACCTGTATTAAAACAGTCAGGATTAGCATTTCATCATTTGCTGCTGGGATAACATCGCAGCTGTATTTAGGTTAACCCTTAACCTAAATAACCTTAACCTTAACCCTTTGAGACCTGAGTAAATCGGCTTGATGTCTTTCAAAAACATGGGTAAAAGGCAATGATTAACTTACAAAGTAATAAGCCAAAAATTAGCACAAAAAAATAAAGAAAAATAAAGTAAATGGTTAAAAAAGGGTAATGACCTGAAAAAGGTTCTTAAAAATACTAATAATTCTGTAAAACAATTTCAAATGTATTATTACCAAAATTATATGTACAGTTTTAGACATTTTTTCCTAGGTTCTTTAAAAATATTTTTTCAAATCTACTGCTTTCTCAGGATTCAAAGGTTTAAGCAGCATTTTTATCTTTTTTTTTACCCTTGTCGTTGGTGATGGTGATCTTGTTCTCCTTGCCAGTGCTCTTGTCCACAGCAGAGACATTCATGATGCCGTTGGCATCAATATCAAATGTCACTTCAATCTGGGGAACACCACGGGGAGCCGGGGGGATGCCTGTCAGCTCAAACTTGCCCAGCAGGTTGTTGTCCTTCGTCATGGCACGCTCACCCTCATAAACCTGTTGGTCATGTAGAATTCAATGTCCCCTGAGTCACTCAAACATCCTTGAACATCTGATAAAACTACGAATTGAAAAAACCAAATGCTATGCAGCAGGGTTCTCACCTGGATGAGCACACCAGCTTGGTTGTCAGAGTAGGTGGTGAAGGTCTGAGTCTGCTTGGTAGGAATGGTGGTGTTTCGTTTGATCAGGACAGTCATGACACCTCCAGCGGTCTCAATACCCAGAGACAGAGGGGTGACATCCAGAAGCAGCAAGTCCTGGACATTCTCAGACTTGTCACCACACAGGATGGCAGCCTGGACAGCTACAATTAGACATTACAACAATTTTAATTTTAGAAACTCAATAGTAGCTTCAGTTGTGTTGCTCTCAGCATGTAAGAGTGGCTCAAGACACTCACCAGCTCCGTAGGCCACAGCTTCATCTGGATTGATGCTCTTGTTGAGCTCCTTTCCATTGAAGAAGTCCTGGAGCAGCTTCTGGATCTTGGGGATACGAGTTGAGCCACCCACCAACACGATGTCATGAATTTGCCCTTTGTCCATCTTGGCATCACGGAGAGACTTCTCCACAGGGTCCAAGGTGCCGCGGAAGAGGTCAGCGTTGAGCTCCTCAAAGCGAGCTCTGGTGATTGAGGTGTAGAAGTCGACTCCCTCGTACAGAGAGTCGATTTCAATGCTGGCCTGGGTGCTGGAAGACAGGGTGCGCTTTGCCCTCTCACAAACGGTGTGCAGACGACGGATGGCTCTTTTGTTATCGCTGATGTCCTTCTTGTACTTGCGCTTGAACTCGGCGATGAAATGGTTGACCATGCGGTTGTCAAAGTCTTCCCCACCAAGATGTGTGTCTCCAGCTGTGGACTTGACCTCAAAGATGCCATCCTCGATGGTCAAAATGGACACATCAAAGGTGCCACCACCAAGGTCAAAGATGAGGACGTTCCTCTCAGACCCAACCTGCAGAATAAGAAGACTTTGAACACAGCTGTAGAGGTGCTGGTGGACATAACACGGTACATCAACTATTGACCAAGTCTTACCTTTTTGTCCAAGCCATAAGCGATCGCTGCTGCTGTGGGCTCATTAATAATCCTCAACACATTTAGACCAGAGATAGTTCCTGCGTCTTTGGTTGCTTGACGTTGAGAGTCATTGAAGTACGCAGGTACTGTGATGACAGCATTTGACACAGACTGGAAAGAATGAAGAGTGGTGTTTAAGACTTAGAAACCTGGAGTGATATCACTTTTCTTGTACTGTTTTTTTAGACACATTTCACAAATATTTAAACATTTGAACCTTGAACTAACTGGTGTGATTTCTTTTGAAAATGGGATCAAAGGCAATAACCAATTTAAGACTCCTTAAGGTTTTACAAAGTTAAAGTTCCTCCCATGCTGACACTTTCTTTGCACTTTTTAAATGACTAATTTTATCGTCAGTCATCCAAATAAAATGCAAATACAGATAATGGGCAAAATGCCAAACATCGGCCCCAATAATCGGCCAGGATGATAATCTCTCAACCCCTACTATAAACTCACTTTTCCGAGGTAGGCTTCTGCAATCTCCTTCATCTTTGTCAGCACCATGGATGAGATCTCCTCTGGGTAGAAGGTTTTGGTTTCACCTTTGTATTCAACCTCCACTTTGGGCCGTCCACTGTCACTGATTATATTGAATGGCCAATGTTTCATATCAGACTGTACGACTGGGTCCTCAAATCGTCTACCAATCAAGCGTTTCGCATCTGCAGTTCCCAGGGAAAAATGAAAGAAATACATCAATCAATCAATCAAATCTTTATTTGTATGGCACTTTTCATACAAAGAGTAACACAAAGTGCCTAACAGAGATTAAAAACAATAACAGAAATGAAAAACATCAAAGAAAATCAAGAAAAATACAGACAGCCTGACCCTCCCACCCCCACATATACGTATGCAACAAAACACACACATTCATGTAGATATTCCCACACATATTCGCAAAGGCACCCGAACACCCCCCCTCCCACCCACACACACGCACACATACACCAGCACACACCAGCTGTTACTAAAGAGACATGGCTAGAGAGACATGGCTAGGCACTGAGACCTGTGGCGAGGGAGAAGCTACCTTTGGGGGCCAACCTCACTGAGAGAGGTCACGGTCCAGCACCGCCGGGGCGCCGCCACAGAGACCATCCCAACCCGGGCGGACAGGAGTGCCCGCACAAAGATGCCGAGCCCTCTAGCCACCTGGGCCGAAACAGTCCACGGTACAGCACCCCCAATGGTGGACCAGAGACCACTCCCAGTCCGGCAGGCCCCGATGAGGAAACACTGGAGCTAAAAACTAACACAATAAAATAAGGTAAAGAACATAAAAGCTAAGAACGTAAGGGACTAAAACAGTAAAATAAGACAAAGAATACAAGTGCACAGTAAAATAGTGTAAAGGTTATAACCACTAATAATTAAATAAATAAATAAATAAATAAATGGGAGACTAAAACAGTGGATTAAGATAAAATAAAAAAGTAGAATAAATAAATAAATAAATAAGTAGTTAGTTAGTTAGTTAAAAGCCTGTTTAAAAAGATGGGTCTTGAGCCTCTTTTTAAAAACCTCAACACTGTCTGTGATCCTGAGGTTCTCCGGCAGGCTGTTCCACAGACGGGGGCCATAGTAACTGAAAGCCGCCTCCCCATTTCTTTTAGAGCTAACTTGTGGTATGGTTAAAAGGCCAGTGCCGGAGGACCTCAGGGTCCGCGAGGGTTGATAAGGTAAAAGCAGCTCAGTTAGGTAAGAAGGCCCAAGACCGTTGAGACACTTAAAAACAAGTAAAAGAACCTTAAAATCAATCCTGAAACGCACCGGGAGCCAATGAAGCGATTTTAAAACCGGTGTAATGTGCTCCCGCCCTCTGGTCCTTGTCAGCACTCGTGCGGCTGAGTTCTGCAATAGTTGTAAATTGGAAATGCTCTTTTTGGGAAGACCAGAGAGCAGGGCATTACAATAATCTAGACGACAAGAGATAAAAGCATGCATCAGTACCTCCGTGCTGGCCTGAGAGAGAAACGGGCGGACTCTGGCTATGTTCTTTAGATGATAAAAACCAATTTTTGTTGTGTTTTTGATGTGTGGGATAAAAGTAAGCTCAGAGTCAAAAATCACACCCAGATTTATTATAGATTGTGATGTTCTAAAAGCCTGTAACTTTGGTAAAAGTCTCTCTTTCTGGCCTTCGGGACCGATGACTAAAACCTCTGTTTTGTCTTGGTTGAGCTGTAGGAAATTTGCTGCCATCCATGAATTTATGTCTGAAATGCAGTTAAAAAGGGCATCAATAGGCCCTGTGTCATCAGGAGACACAGCGATGTACAGTTGAGTATCGTCAGCATAACTATGAAAGCTGATGCCGTGACTCCTGATGA
>NW_024635483.1:0-1521 GCF_008729295.1 Plectropomus leopardus
CTAACAGTTTTAGTGTAATTTCCCCCAATAAGTGGATGACTAAATGTGTGTTTGTGTGTCAGTGTGTTGGGTTTTTTAACAAAAGCATGCTTCCACCTAAAAGATGACACAAAATGTGAACAGATATTTAGAATGTTTAACTAAATTTTGCCTATGCATACAAGCATGTCCATCTATTCATTCTGCATCTGGGTGTGTATTTTTGTGTGATTATTTGAATATCTAAATATCTTGCCGCCATTTAAACCAATGTACAGCTGTGCTCACTATGGGGAGCTGTGTGTTATCAGTGTAATTCACTGAGAGTACATCTGCTGGCTGGGCTGTGACCTCCACACTAGAGGAGGGAGTGGGTGTGTAACACTGCAGGGTCATTGTTAAATCTCTCTCACTCCTACGGGAATCCGCTTCCTGCTGTGTGAGTGTGTGTGTGTGTGTGTGTGTGTGTGTGTGTGTGTGTGTGTGTGTGTGTGTGTGTGTGTGTACATATGTGTGTGTACATATGTGTGAGTTCTCTCCAGGGTGAGTGAAGGTGGGGTGGGGTGTGTATGGGGGGGATTAAGCTGACTTAAGAAAATTACAAATGAAAGATTAAGAATAATTCTCATGTGGCGTCTCATAATCATTTTTTAATCAGCGAGAGGGGTCAAAGAAAGGAGACAATGACAGAGGGACAATATGAGAGCGGAGATAAGAGGGGAAGAGAAAGAGAAGAGGGCGCGGCAAAGGGGGGCAAGGTAAAAAGGATGGGAGCAGAAAAAGAGAAGGTGAGAGGGCAGAAAGAAAAATGAAGAGCAACAAAGGAGAGACACAGAGATAAAAAACAATACCCAGATGGCATCAGATATATGAGACAAAACACATAAAACTGACCAAGTGAAAGATGAGCCAAAGAAACCGATAAAAACAAGCTTGAGGGGAAATAAATTAAAAAGGAAAATACTGCGTTGCACCCTCAGCAGAAACGCCTTTTTTACGTTTTAATTGACAAATGGGTAAAACCTCAATTCTAGTATCGCTCACCTAGACCAGATCCAAGAGCAGCCGCAGTTGCAGGATCTAGCTGGAACGGGTTGATCATCATCTGAGCGTCTGGACCACTGCTGCCAGCCGGGTTCTCCAGTTTTACACCTGCCAGGCCCATGTTTTGAGCCAGGTAGTACTGGTAAAGCTCTGCCTCAGCCGGGGCCAGGCCCAGATGGAGGCTGTGTTGGATCTGCTTCATGTTCTGCTGCAGCAGCATCATGTTGTGCATGTGTTTCTCGCTGGTCATATGGATTCGCAAGTTCCGTGCCACATTGGTCTCATAGTCACACACCTGTGGGAGGCAAGGCGAGATGAATGAAATTCTTTAGGGCATCTGATTCTGCTAATTTCCTTATCATGATCAAAGCACTGTTTTACACTTCAAATAACATCAATTCAATTCAAAGAGGCTTTATTATCATTACCATTATTTATACATTTATTATTATTATTAATTGTTATTATTATTGTAATGCTTTATCGAATTTATTTTCA
>NW_024635484.1:0-369 GCF_008729295.1 Plectropomus leopardus
TTTTTGTCCGTTTTTGCAACATTCTATGCTATGGCATTTGTTTTCACATTATTTTATGCTGATTTGAGGGGTTTTTAGCTGTTTTTGGGATATGTCATATTTTGACATTTTTGCCATACTATAGCCTTGCCTTTTTGGTCATTTTTTGAACATTCATTAATATCATGTTTTTGGCTGTTTTTGCAACATTCTATGCTATGGCGTTTGTTTTCACGCTATTTTATGCTGTTTTGAGGTGTTTTCAGCTGTTTTTGGGATATGTCATATTTTGACATTTTTGCCATACTATAGCCTTGCCTTTTTGGTCATTTTTTGGACATTCATTATTACCGTGTTTTTGGCTGTTTTTGCAACATTCTATGCTATGGC
>NW_024635485.1:0-431 GCF_008729295.1 Plectropomus leopardus
TTTTGAGGTGTTTTCGGCTGTTTTTGGGGCGTGTCATATTTTGACATTTTTCCATACTATAGCCTTGCCTCTTTGGTCATTTTTTCAACATGCTAAATTTTTGTGTTTTTGGTTGTTTTTGCAAAAGTCTCTGTTATTGCATTCATCAGCACGCTATTTCATGCTCTTTTGAGGTGTTTTCGGCTGTTTTTGGGACGTGTCATATTTTGACATTTTTCCATACTATAGCCTTGCCTTTTCGGTCATTTTTTTCAACATGCTAAATTTTTGTGTTTTTGGTTGTTTTTGCAAAAGTCTATGCTATAGCATTCATCAGCACGCTATTTTATGTTGTTTTGAGATGTTTTTGGCTGTTTTTGGGACGTGTCATATTTTGACATTTTTCCATACTATAGCCTTGCCTCTTTGGCCATTTTTTCAACATGCTAAAT
>NW_024635486.1:0-431 GCF_008729295.1 Plectropomus leopardus
ATGACATGTCCCAAAAACAGCTGAAAACACCTCAAAACAGCATAGAACACTGTGCCAAGACACAGCATGGCATAGAATGTTGCAAAAACAAGCACGGACACAAAAAAGGCATGTTGAAAAAAATACCTGAAAAGGCAAGGCTATAGTATGGCAAAAATGTCAAAATATGACACATCTCAAAAACAGCTAAAAACACTTCAAAACAGCATGAAATACTGTGCCAAGACATGCCATAGCATAGTATGTTGCAAAAACAGGCAAAAACACCAAAAAAATACATGTCAAAAAAATGACAGAAAAGGCAAGGCTATAGTATGGCAAAAATGTCAAAATATGCCACGTCTCAAAAACAGCTAAAAACACTTTCAAACAGCATAAAATAGCATGCCAAGAGATGCCATAGCATAGAATGTTGCAAAAACGGTCAAAAA
>NW_024635487.1:0-447 GCF_008729295.1 Plectropomus leopardus
GTCACGTTTTGACATTTTTAGCCTTACTATAGCCTTGCCTTTTCGGTCATTTTTTCAACATGCTTTATTATGGTGTTTTTTGGACATGTTTGAGACATTCTATGCTATGGTGTGTTTTGATACACTATTTTATACTGTTTTGAAATGTTTAAGGCAGTTTTTAGGACATGTCATTTTTTGACATTTTTAGCCTTACTATAGCCTTGCCTTTTCGGTCATTTTTTCAACATGCTTTATTATGGTGTTTTTAGACATTTTTTAAACGTTCTATGCTATGGCATGTTTTGATAAGCTATTTTATACTGTTTTGAGGTGTTTTAAGCTGTTTTTGGGACATGTCATATTTTGACATTTTTAGCCTTACTATAGCCTTGCCTTTTCGGTCATTTTTTCAACATGACATTTTATGAAGTTTTTGGCCATTTTTGAATAATTTATGCTATGGCG
>NW_024635488.1:0-326 GCF_008729295.1 Plectropomus leopardus
CTTGCTTTTTGGGTCATTTTTTTCAATGTGTCAAATTATGGTGTTTTGGACGTTTTTGCAACTTTCTATGCTATGGCACGTTTCGGCACTCTATTTAATGCGGTTTTCAACCATTTTCAGCTCTTTTTGGGACATGTCATTTTTTGGAATTTTTGCCATACTATAGCCTTGCTTTTTGGGTCATTTTTTTGGACATGTCAAATTATGGTGTTTTAGTCCGCTTTTTCAACTTTCTATGCTATAGCGTGTCTTGGCAAGCTATTTAATGCTGTTCTAAGTTGTTTTCAGCTGTTTTTTGGACATGTCATTTTTTGTCATTTTTGCCA
>NW_024635489.1:0-255 GCF_008729295.1 Plectropomus leopardus
AAGGTGTTTTCAGCTGTTTTTGGGACATGCCACTTTTTGACATTTTGCCATACTATAGCCTTGCTGTTTTGGTCATTTTTTCGACATGCAAAATTATGTTGTTTTTGGCCATATTTGCACGTCTTAATGCTATGGCGTTTATTAGCAAACTTTATTCTACTGTTTTAAGGTGTTTTCAGCTGTTTTTGGGGCATGCCACTTTTTGACATTTTGCCATACTATAGCCTTGCTGTTTTGGTCGTTTTTTCGACATGC
>NW_024635490.1:0-287 GCF_008729295.1 Plectropomus leopardus
TGGTTTTTAGCATTTTTTTGGAAATGACATATTTTGACATTTTTGCCTTACTATAGCCTTGCTTTTTCGGTCATTTTTTCAACATGTTATATTTTGGTTTTTTTGTCCGTTTTTGCATCGTTCTTTGCCACGGCGTGTTTACGGGTGCTATTCTATGTGGTTTAGAGTGGTTTTTAGCATTTTTTTGGAAATGACATATTTTGACATTTTTGCCTTACTATAGCCTTGCTTTTTCAGTAATTTTTTCAACATGCTATATTTTGGGTTTTTTGTCCGTTTTTGCATCA
>NW_024635491.1:0-567 GCF_008729295.1 Plectropomus leopardus
AGCCTTGCTTTCCGGTCATTTTTTCAACATGCTACGTTTTGGTGTTTTTGTCCGTTTTTGCAACATTCTATGCTAATGCCGTGTTTGGGCACGCTATTTTATGGTGTTTTGAGGTGTTTTCAGCTGTTTTTGGGACATGTCATGTTTTCACATTTTTCACCATCAAAATATGACCTTTAACAAAAACTGCTGTAAATGACATAAAATAGCGTGTCAAGACACTGCATAGTGATGTATGAAGTCAAATATGAGGTAAATGTCATGTGGTTCAAATTTTTCAAACATGCAACACACATCAAATGTTTCACAGGAAGTTTTATTGGAAAACATCATGATCAACTTTTTGTCATGGATCAACATAAAAAAACAAAGCATTTCCAGAAAGTTAAAAGCACTTGAAAAACAAACTTGGAAGCACACACAGAGAAACCGTGAAAATATTCAAATAATCAATCATAACAAACATAATGTCATGAAAAATAGTTTGTCTTGTCATGGATACTTCCTTGGCTTTAACATGTTTTGACATTTTTGCCATACTATAGCCTTGCTTTGCGGTCATTTTTT
>NW_024635492.1:0-446 GCF_008729295.1 Plectropomus leopardus
TTTGGCGTTTTTTGCAACTTTCAGTGCTATGGCGTGTCTCAGCACGCCATTTTATGCTGTTTTGAGGTGTTTTCAGCTGTTTTTGAGACGTCAAATTTTGACATTTTTGCCATACTATAGCCTTGCTTTTTTGGTCATTTTTTCGACATCGCATTTCATGGTATTTTTGCCGTTTTTTGCAACTTTCAGTGCTATGGCGTTTCTTAACACGTTATTTTATGCTGTTTTGAGGTGTTTTTAGCTGTTTTTGGGACATGTCAAATTTTGACATTTTTGCCATACTATAGCCTTGCTTTTTTGTTCATTTTTTCGACATCGCATTTCATGGTATTTTTGTCGTTTTTTGCAACTTTCAATGCTATGGCATGTCTCAGCACGGTATTTTATGCTGTTTTGAGGTGTTTTTAGCTGTTTTTGAGACATGTCAAATTTTGACATTTTTGCCA
>NW_024635493.1:0-402 GCF_008729295.1 Plectropomus leopardus
TTTTGGCACGCTCTTTTGTACTGTTTTGAAGTGTTTTCAGCTGTTTTTGGGAAATGTCACATTTTGACATTTTTGCCTTACTATAGCCTTGCTTTTTCGGTCATTTTTCAATATGCATTTTTCTTGTGTTTTTGGCTGTTTTTGCAATATTCTATGCTATGGCGTGTTTTGGCACGGTCTTTTATACTATTTTGAAGTGTTTTCAGCTGTTTTTGGGACATGTCACATTTTGACATTTTTGCCATATTATAGCCTTGCTTTTTTGGTCATTTTTTCAACATGCATATTTATGGTGTTTTTGCAGTATTCTATGCTATGGCATGTTTTGGCACGCTTTTTTATACTGTTTTGAAGGGTTTTCAGGTGTTTTGGGGAAATGTCACATTTTGACCTTTTTTTTCC
>NW_024635494.1:0-1178 GCF_008729295.1 Plectropomus leopardus
TTTCAGCTGTTTTTGGGACATGTCATATTTTGACATTTTTCCATACTGTAGCCTTGCCTTTTCGGTCTGTTTTTCCAACATGCTGAATTATTGTGTTTTTAGCCATTTTTGCAACATTTAATGCCATGGCGTGTTTTGACACATTATTTTATGCTGTTTTGAGGTGTTTTTTTACTGTTTTTGGGAAGTGTCATATTTTGAAATTTTTGCCTTACTATAGCCTTGCCTTTTTGGTCATTTTTTTCAACATGCTGAATCATGGTGTTTTTGACGATTTTTGCAAAATTCAGTGCTATGGCGCAACTTTGCATGCTATTTTATGCTGTTTTGAGGTGTTTTCAGCTGTTTTTGGGACGTGTCATATTTTGACATTTTTGCCTTACTATAGCCTTGCCTTTTCAGTCATTTTTACAACATGCTGAATTATTGTGTTTTTTGCCATTTTTGCAACATTTAATGCCATGGCGTGTTTAGGCACGCTATTTTATGCTGTTTTGAGGTGTTTTTTGCTGTTTTTGGGACATGTCATATTTTGAAATTTTTGCCTTACTATAGCCTTGCCTTTTTGGTCATTTTTTCAACATGCTAAATTATGGTGTTTTTGAC
The DNA here is from genome assembly GCF_008729295.1 of Plectropomus leopardus. Taxonomy (NCBI): domain Eukaryota; kingdom Metazoa; phylum Chordata; class Actinopteri; order Perciformes; family Serranidae; genus Plectropomus; species Plectropomus leopardus. The sequence goes on from NW_024635494.1 coordinate 607, forward strand.
CATTTATGCAAAATTCAGTGCTATGGCACAACTTTGCACGCTATTTTATGCTGTTTTGAGGTGTTTTCAGCTGTTTTTGGGACATGACATATTTTGACATTTTTGCCTTACTATAGCCTTGCCTTTTTGGTCATTTTTTTCAACACGCTGAATTATTGTGTTTTTGGCCATTTTTTGCAACGTTTAATGCCATGGCGTGTTTAGGCACGCTATTTTATGCTGTTTTGAGGTGTTTTCAGCTGTTTTTGGGACATGACATATTTTGACATTTTTGCCTTACTATAGCCTTGCCTTTTCGGTCATTTTTTTCAACATGCTAAATCATGGTGTTTTTGGCCATTTTTGAATCATTAAATTCTATGGCGTATCTTAACACGCCATTTTATGCTGTTTTGAGGTGTTTTCAGCTGTTTTTGGAACATGTCATATTTTGACATTTTTGCCTTACTATAGCCTTGCCTTTTCGGTCTGTTTTTTCAACTTGCTAAATCATGGTGTTTTTGACCATTTTTGCAAAAGTCAGTGCTATGGCGCAACTTTGCACGCTATTTTATGCTGTTTTGAGGTGTTTT
>NW_024635495.1:0-209 GCF_008729295.1 Plectropomus leopardus
ATGCGGGTTTGAGCATTTTTTATCTATATTTGAGACGTACCATTTTTCGACTTTTTTGCCATACTATAGCCTTGCTTTTTGGGTCATTTTTTCGACATGCTATATTATAATGTTTTTAGCCGTTTTTGCAACTTTCTATGCTATAGCGTGTGTAAGCACGCTATTTAATGCGGGTTTAATCATTTTTCAGGTGTTTTTGGGACGTGCCT
>NW_024635496.1:0-555 GCF_008729295.1 Plectropomus leopardus
GACATGCCAAATTATGGTGTTTTTGACAATTTTTTGCACATTTAACTGCTATGGCGTGTCTCAGAACGCTATTTTATGCTTTTTTATAGTGTTTTCAGCTGTTTTTGGGACATATCAAATTTTGACATTTTTACCATACTATAGCCTTGTTTTTTTGGTCATTTTTTCAACATGCCAAATTATGATGTTTTTGACCATATTTGTACTTTTAAATGCTATGCCTTGTCTCAGCACAATATTTTATGTCGTTTTGAGGTGTTTTCAGCTGTTTTTGGGATATGTCAAATTTTGACATTTTTATATTAAGATGCTATAACATGGCATTTTCGATAATTTTTTGAAAATGCAATATTAATTAATTGGTTTTGTGTGAATGCCTCTAATTAGCATGTGAATGACACCCGCATCTGACCTGGCTTGTCTCCCACAACAATCTATGAAACCAGACATTTCAAAATGAAAATCACCTGTGACTGGACAGTAAATCCCTCACTGCTTGGTCACCTTTGGGACAAGCATATGTTGGCCTGTCCCATTAATATTACTATAATAATT
>NW_024635497.1:0-532 GCF_008729295.1 Plectropomus leopardus
TGGTGTTTTGGGCTATTTTTGCAACAAGTTATGCTATGGCGTGTCTTGGCACGCTATTTTAAGCTGTTTTGAGGTGTTTTCAGCTGTTTTTGGGACAGGTCATATTTTAACATTTTTAGCCTTACCTTAGTATAACGTTGACCAAGGCTATATTAAGGCTAAAAATGTCAGAACATGACCTGTCCGACAAATGCCAAGGCATCCCATAGCATTAAATGTTGCAAAACAGCCAAAAAGACCAACAAAATGCATGTTGAAAAAATGACCAAAAAGCAAGGGTATAGTAAGGCTAAAAAATGTTAAAATATGACCTGTCCCAAAAACAGTTGATAAAACATAGAAACAGCATAAAATAGCATACCAGGCAAGGCATATCATTAAATGTAGCAAAACAGCCCAAATACCATAATAATACATGTTGAAATAAGGAGAAAAAAAAGGCAAGGCTATAGTTAGACAAAAATGTCAAAATATGACCTATCCCAAAAACAGCTGGAAACACCTCAAAACAGCATAAAATAGCATGCCAAGG
>NW_024635498.1:0-242 GCF_008729295.1 Plectropomus leopardus
CTGTTTTTGGGACATGTCAAATTTTGACATTCATGCCTTACTATAGCCTTGCATTTTGGGTCATTTTTTCGACATGCTATATTGTGGTGTTTTTGGCCATTTTTGCAACTGTCTATGCTATGGCGTATCTCGGAACACTATTTAAGAGGGTTTTCAACTGTGTTCAGCTGTTTTTTGGACGTGTCAAATTTTGACATTTTTGCCTTACTATAGCCTTGCATTTTGGGTGATTTTTTCAACAT
>NW_024635499.1:0-448 GCF_008729295.1 Plectropomus leopardus
TTTTGGCTGTTTTTGCAAAATTCTGTGCCATGGCGTGCCTTTTCACGCTATTTTATGCTGTTTTTAGGTGTTTTCAGCTGTCTTTTGGACATGTCATATTTTGACAATTTTGCCATACTATAGCCTTGCATTTCGGGTAATTTTTTTCAACATGCATTGTTATGGTGTTTTGGGGCTGTTTTTGCAAAATTCTGTGCCATGGTGTGCCTTTGCTCAGTATTTAATGCAGTTTTTAGCTGTTTTCAGCTGTTTTTGGGACATGTCATATTTTGACATTATTGCCATACTATAGCCTTGACTTTCGGGTCATTTTTTCAGCATGCATTAGTATGGTGTTTTTGGCCGTTTTTGCAAAATTCTTTGCCATGACATGTCTTTGCACGGTATTTTATGCTGTTTTGAGATGTTTTGAGCTGTTTTTGGGACATGTCATATTTTGACATTTTTG
>NW_024635500.1:0-285 GCF_008729295.1 Plectropomus leopardus
TGCTATATTTTGATGTTTTTGGCTGTGTTTGCAACTTTCTATGCTATAGCATGTTTTGGCACGCTATTTTAGTTGATTTTAAACTGTTTTCAGCTGTTTTTAGGATGGGTCGAATTTTGACATTTTTGCCTTACTATAGCCTTGCTTTTTGGGTCATTTTTTCGACATGCTATATTATGGTGTTTTTGGACGTTTTTGCAACTTTCTATGCTATGGCATGTTTTGGCACGCTATTTTAGTTGATTTTAAACTGTTTTCAGCTGTTTTTAGGATGGGTCGAATTTT
>NW_024635501.1:0-587 GCF_008729295.1 Plectropomus leopardus
ATTTTATACTGTTTTGAGGTGTTTTAAGCTGTTTTTGAGACATGTCACGTTTTGACATTTTTAGCCTTACTATAGCCTTGCCTTTTTGGTCATTTTTTCAACATGCTTTATTATGGTGTTTTTGGACGTTTTTGCACATTCTATACTATGGCGTGTTTTGACATGCTATTTTATTCTGTTTTGAAATGTTTAAGGCAGTTTTTAGGACATGTCATTTTTTGACATTTTTAGCCTTACTATATCCTTGCCTTTTCGTTCATTTTTTCAACATGCTTTATTATGGTGTTTTTGGATGTTTTTGCAACATTCAATGCTATGGCGTGTTTTGATACACTATTTTATACTGTTTTGAGGTGTTTTAAGCTGTTTTGAGAGATGTCATATATTGACATTTTTAACCTTACTATAGCCTTGCCTTTTTGGTCATTTTTTCAACATGCCATTTTATGGTGTTTTTAGACGTTTTTGCAACATTCAATGCTGTTGCATGTTTTGATACGCTATTTTATACTGTTTTGAGGTGTTTTAAGCTGTTTTTGAGACATGTCACGTTTTGACATTTTTAGCCTTACTATAGCCTTGCCTTT
>NW_024635502.1:0-415 GCF_008729295.1 Plectropomus leopardus
TTCAGCAGTTTTTGGGACGTGTCAAATTTTGACATTTTTGCCATACTATAGCCTTGCCTTTTGGGTTGTTTTTTGACATGCTATCTTATTGTGGTTTTTTAAGTTTTCGCAACTATCTTTGCTCTGGCGTGTGTAAGCATGAGATTTAAGGAGGTTTTCAACAGTTTTCAGCTGTTTTTGGGACGTGTCAAATTTTGACATTTTTGCCATACTATAGCCTTGCCTTTTGGGTCAATTTTTCGATATGCTATTTTATCGTGTTTTTAGCCATTTTTCGTAACTATCTTTACTTTGGCGTGTGTAAGCATGAGATTTAAGAAGGTTTTCAACAGTTTTCAGCTGTTTTTGGGACGTGTCAAATTTTGACATTTTTGCCATACTATAGCCTTGCCTTTTGGGTCAATTTTTCGATATG
>NW_024635503.1:0-886 GCF_008729295.1 Plectropomus leopardus
TAGCCTTGCCTTTCTGGTCATTTTTTCAACATGCATTATTTTGGTGTTTTGGGATATTTTTAAGGAATGTAATGCTATGGCGTGTCTTTTTACACTATTTTATGCTGTTTGGAGGTGTTTTCAGCTGTTTTTAGGAAATGCCATTTTTTGACATTTTTGCCATACTATAGCCTTGCTTTTTCGGTCAGTTTTTCAACATGCAATATTATGGTGTTTTTGGCTATTTTTAAGAAATTCCTCACTAAGGCGTGTCTTGGCACGCTATTTTATGCTGTTTGGAGGTGTTTTCAGCAGTTTTTGGGAAATGCCATTTTTTGGCATTTTTACCATACTATAGCCTTGCTTTTTTGGTCATTTTTTCAACATGCATTGTTATGGTGTTTTTGGCTTTTATTGAGAAATGTAATGCTGTGCCGTGTCTTGGCATGCTATTTTATGCTGTTTGGAGGTGTTTTCAGCTGTTTTTGGGAAATGCCATTTTTTTGACATTTTTGCCATACTATAGCCTTGCTTTTTCGGTCAGTTTTTCAACATGCAATATTATGGTGTTTTTGGCTATTTTTGAGAAATTCCTTACTAAGGCGTGTCTTGGCACGCTATTTTATGCTGTTTGGAGGTGTTTTCAGCTGTTTTTGGGAAATGCCATTTTTTGACATTTTTGCCATACTATAGCCTTGCTTATTTGGTCATTTTTTCAACATGCATTATTATGGTGTTTTTGGCTATTTTTAAGAAATTTAATGCTATGGCATGTCTTGGCACGCTATTTTATGCTGTTTAGAGGTGTTTTCAGCTTTTTTTGGGAAATGCCATTTTTTCACATTTTTGCCATACTATAGCCTTGCCTTTCCGGTCATTTTTTCAACATGCATTATTTTGGTGTTTT
>NW_024635504.1:0-507 GCF_008729295.1 Plectropomus leopardus
TGTTTTTGGGACATGTCAATTTTTGAATTTTTTTCCATACTATAGCCTTGCTTCTTTGGTCATTTTTTCGACTCTCCATAATATGGTGTTTTGGGCCTAGTTGCACGTTTTATTCATATAGCGTGTCACAGCACACTATTTAATGCTGTTTTGAGATGTTTTCAGCTGTTTTTGGGACATGTCAAATTTTGACATTTTTGCCATACTATAGCCTTGCTTTTTTCGTCATTTTTTTCGACACTCCATAATATGGTGTTTTGGGCCATATTTGCACGTTTTATTGCTATGGCGTGTCTAAGCACACTATTTTATGCTGTTTGAAGGTGTTTTAAACTGTTTTTGGGACATGTCAGTTTTTCACATTTTTGCCATACTATAGCCTTGCTTTTTTGTCATTCTTTCAACATTCAATATGATGGTGTTTTTATCCGTTTTTCCACGTTTGAATGCTATGGTGTGTCTCAGCACGCAATTTAATACTGTTTTGAGATGTTTTCAGCTGTTTTT
>NW_024635505.1:0-11623 GCF_008729295.1 Plectropomus leopardus
TTTTGGACATGTCAAATTTTGACATTTTTGCCATACTATAGCCTTGCTTCTTTGGTCATTTTTTAGACGTGCTATTTTATGGATTTTGGGGCCGTTTTTGGATGTTTTTTCACCACTCTACAATTTAACACGCCTCTACATGCTATTCTAAATGGTTTTCAGCTGTTCTTTGGACATGTCGAATTTCGACATTTTCGCCATACTATAGCCTTGCTGTTTTGGTCATTTTGTTGACATGCTATTTTATGGGTTTTCTGGCCATTCTTGGATGTTTTTTCAACACTGTATGCTATAACATGCCTCTACATGCCATTCTAAGTGGTTTTCAGGTGTTTTTTGGACATGTCAAATTTTGACATTTTCGCCATACTATAGCCTTGCTTCTTTGGTCATTTTTTCGACATGCTTTTTTATGAGGTTTCTGGCCGTTTTCGGATGTTTTTTCACAACTGTATACTATGAATTGCCTTTACATGCTATTCTAAGTGGTTTTCAGCTGTTTTTTGGACATGTCAAATTTTGACATTTTTGCCATACTATAGCCTTGCTGTTTTTTGTCATTTTTTCGACATGCTTTTTTACAGCTTTTGGGGGCGTTTTGGATGTTTTTTCACCACTCTTCAATTTAACACGCCTCTACATGCTTTTCTAAATGGTTTTCAGCTGTTCTTTGGACATGTCGAATTTCAACATTTTCGCCATACTATAGCCTTGCTGTTTTGGTCATTTTGTTGACATGCTATTTTATGGGTTTTCTGGGGCCATTTTTGGATGTTTTTTCACACTGTATACTATTAACATGCCTCTACATGCTATTCTAAGTGGTTTTCAGCTGTTTTTTGGACATGTCAAATTTTGACATTTTCGCCATACTATAGCCTTGCTTTTTTTGTCATTTTTTCGACATGCTTTTTTATGGGGTTTTGGCCATTTTTGGATGTTTTTTCACAACTGTATACTATAACATGCCTCTACATGCTATTCTAAGTGTTTTTCAGCTGTTTTTTGGACATGTCAAATTTTGACATTTTCGCCATACTATAGCCTTGCTGTTTTGGTCATTTTTTCGACATGCTATTTTATGGGTTTCTGGCCATTTTGGATGTTTTTTCACAACTGTATACTATAACATGCCTCTACATGCTATTCTAAGTGGTTTTCAGCTGTTTTTTTGGACATGTCAAATTTTGACATTTTCGCCATACTATAGCCTTGCTTCTTTTGTCATTTTTTCACATGCTATTTTATGGGGTTTTGGCCGTTTTTGGATGTTTTTTCACACTGTATACTTAACATGCCTCTATACATGCTATTCTAAGTGGTTTTCAGCTGTTTTTTGGACATGTCAAATTTTTGACATTTTCGCCATACTATAGCCTTGCTTTTTGGTCATTTTTTCGACATGCTATTTTATGGGTTTCTGGCCATTTTTGGATGTTTTTTCACACTGTATACTATAAATGCCTCTACATGCTATTCTAAGTGGTTTTCAGCTGTTTTTTTGGACATGTCAAATTTTGACATTTTCGCCATACTATAGCCTTGCTGTTTTGGTCATTTTTTCGACATGCTATTTTATGGGGTTTCTGGCCATTTTTGGATGTTTTTTCACACTGTATACTTTAACATGCCTCTATACGCTATTCTAAGTGGTTTTCAGCTGTTTTTTGGACATGTCAAATTTTGACATTTTCGCCATACTATAGCCTTGCTGTTTGGTCATTTTTTCACATGCTATTTTTATGGGTTTTTGGCCGTTTTTGGATGTTTTTTCACAACTGTATACTTTAAATTGCCTTTACATGCTATTCTAAGTGGTTTTCAGCTGTTTTTTGGACATGTCAAATTTTGACATTTTTGCCATACTATAGCCTTGCTTCTTTGGTCATTTTTCGACATGCTTTTTATGGGTTTCTGGCGTTTTTTGGATGTTTTTTCACAACTGTATACTATAACATGCCTCTACATGCTATTCTAAGTGGTTTTCAGCTGTTTTTTGGACATGTCAAATTTTGACATTTTCGCCATACTATAGCCTTGCTTGTTTGGTCATTTTTTTCACATGCTATTTTATGGGGTTTCTGGCCGTTTTTGGATGTTTTTTCACCACTGTATACTATTAACATGCCTCTACATGCTATTCTAAGTGGTTTTCAGCTGTTTTTTGGACATGTCAAATTTTGACATTTTCGCCATACTATAGCCTTGCTGTTTTGGTCATTTTTTTCGACATGCTATTTTATGGGTTTTCTGGCCATTTTTGGATGTTTTTTTCAACACTGTATACTATAACATGCCTCTACATGCTATTCTAAGTGGTTTTCAGGTGTTTTTTGGACATGTCAAATTTTGACATTTTTGCCATACTATAGCCTTGCTGTTTTGGTCATTTTTTCGACATGCTTTTTTATGGGTTTCTGGGGCCATTTTTGGATGTTTTTTCACAACTGTATGCTATAAATTGCCTCTACATGCTATTCTAAGTGTTTTCAGCTGTTTTTTGGACATGTCAAATTTTGACATTTTCGCCATACTATAGCCTTGCTTCTTTTGGTCATTTTTTTCACATGCTATTTTATGGGTTTTTGGCCGTTTTTGGATGTTTTTTTCACAACCACTGTATACTTTAACATGCCTCTACATGCTATTCTAAGTGGTTTTCAGCTGTTTTTTGGACATGTCAAATTTTTGACATTTTCGCCATACTATAGCCTTGCTGTTTTGGTCATTTTTTCGAACATGCTATTTTATGGGGTTTCTGGCCATTTTTTTGGATGTTTTTTCAACACTGTATACTATAAAATGCCTCTACATGCTATTCTAAGTGGTTTTCAGCTGTTTTTTGGACATGTCAAATTTTGACATTTTTCGCCATACTATAGCCTTGCTGTTTTGCTCATTTTTTTCGACATGCTATTTTATGGGGTTTCTGGCCATTTTTGGATGTTTTTTCACACTGTATACTTTAACATGCCTCTACATGCTATTCTAAGTGGTTTTCAGCTGTTTTTTGGACATGTCAAATTTTGACATTTTCGCCATACTATAGCCTTGCTTCTTTTGGTCATTTTTTCGACATGCTTTTTTATGAGGTTTCTGGCCGTTTTTGGATGTTTTTTCACAACTGTATACTATAATGCCTTTACATGCTATTCTAAGTGGTTTTCAGCTGTTTTTTGGACATGTCAAATTTTGACATTTTTGCCCATACTATAGCCTTGCTGTTTTTTGTCATTTTTTCGACATGCTTTTTTTTTTTCATGGGTTTTTGGGGCGTTTTTGGATGTTTTTTTTCACAACTGTATACTATAACATGCCTCTACATGCTATTCTAAGTGGTTTTCAGCTGTTTTTTGGACATGTCAAATTTGACATTTTCGCCATACTATAGCCTTGCTGTTTTGGTCATTTTTTTCGCGACATGCTATTTTATGGGGTTTCTGGGGGCCGTTTTTTTTGGATGTTTTTTCACCACTGTATACAATTAACATGCCTCTACATGCTATTCTAAGTGGTTTTCAGCTGTTTTTTGGACATGTCAAATTTTGACATTTTCGCCATACTATAGCCTTGCTGTTTTGGTCATTTTTTGACATGCTATTTTATGGGTTTTCTGGCCATTTTTTTGATGTTTTTTCAACACTGTATACTATTAACATGCCTCTACATGCTTCTAAGTGGTTTTCAGCTGTTTTTTGGACATGTCAAATTTTGACATTTTTGCCATACTATAGCCTTGCTTTTTGGTCATTTTTTCGACATGCTTTTTATGGGGTTTTCTTTTTTGGGGCTTTTTGGATGTGATTTTCACAACTGTATACTATAACATGCCTCTACATGCTATTCTAAGTGGTTTTTTCAGCTGTTTTTTGGACATGTCAAATTTTTGACATTTTCGCCATACTATAGCCTTGCTTTTTTGGTCATTTTTTCACATGCTATTTTTATGGGTTTTTGGCCGTTTTTGGATGTTTTTTCACCACTGTATACTTAAACATGCCTCTACATGCTATTCTAAGTGGTTTTCAGCTGTTTTTTGGACATGTCAAATTTTGACATTTTCGCCATACTATAGCCTTGCTGTTTTGCTCATTTTTTCGACATGCTATTTTATGGGGTTTCTGGCCATTTTTTGGATGTTTTTTCAACACTGTATACTATAAAATGCCTCTACATGCTATTCTAAGTGGTTTTCAGCTGTTTTTTGGACATGTCAAATTTTGACATTTTTGCCATACTATAGCCTTGCTTCTTTGGTCATTTTTTCAACATGCTATTTTATGGGTTTCTGGCCGTTTTTTGGATGTTTTTTCACACACTGTATACTATTTAACATGCTCTACATGCTATTCTAAGTGGTTTCAGCTGTTTTTTGGACATGTCAAATTTTGACATTTTTCGCCATACTATAGCCTTGCTGTTTTTGGTCATTTTTTCGACATGCTATTTTATGGGGTTTCTGGCCGTTTTTGGATGTTTTTTTTCACCACTGTATACTTTAACATGCCTCTACATGCTATTCTAAGTGGTTTTCAGCTGTTTTTTGGACATGTCAAATTTTGACATTTTCGCCATACTATAGCCTTGCTGTTTTGGTCATTTTTTCGACATGCTATTTTATGGGTTTCTGACCATTTTTTGGATGTTTTTTCAACACTGTATACTATAAACATGCCTCTACATGCTTTCTAAGTGGTTTTCAGCTGTTTTTTGGACATGTCAAATTTTGACATTTTTGCCATACTATAGCCTTGCTGTTTTGGTCATTTTTTTCGACATGCTTTTTTATGAGGGTTTTCTGGGGGCGTTTTTTGGATGTTTTTTCAAACTGTATACTATAACATGCCTCTACATGCTATTCTAAGTGGTTTTCAGCTGTTTTTTGGACATGTCAAATTTTGACATTTTCGCCATACTATAGCCTTGCTTTTTTGTCATTTTTTCGACATGCTATTTTATGGGGTTTCTGGCCATTTTTTTTGGATGTTTTTTCAACACTGTATACTTTAACATGCCTCTATACATGCTATTCTAAGTGGTTTTCAGCTGTTTTTTTGGACATGTCAAATTTTGACATTTTCGCCATACTATAGCCTTGCTGTTTTGCTCATTTTTTCGACATGCTATTTTATGGGGTTTCTGGCCATTTTTTGGATGTTTTTTTTCAACACTGTATACTATAACATGCCTCTACATGCTATTCTAAGTGGTTTTCAGCTGTTTTTTGGACATGTCAAATTTTGACATTTTTCGCCATACTATAGCCTTGCTGTTTTTTGGTCATTTTTTCGCATGCTTTTTTATGGGTTTTTGGGGGCGTTTTTGGATGTTTTTTTTCACAACTGTATACTATAACATGCCTCTACATGCTATTCTAAGTGTTTTTTCAGCTGTTTTTTGGACATGTCAAATTTTGACATTTTCGCCATACTATAGCCTTGCTGTTTTGGTCATTTTTTCGACATGCTGCTTTTATGGGGTTTCTGGCCGTTTTTTGGATGTTTTTTCAACACTGTATACTATAACATGCCTCTACATGCTATTCTAAGTGGTTTTCAGCTGTTTTTTGGACATGTCAAATTTTGACATTTTCGCCATACTATAGCCTTGCTTGTTTTGTCATTTTTTCGACATGCTTTTTTATGGGGTTTGGCCATTTTTTGGATGTTTTTTTCAACACTGTATACTATAACATGCCCTCTACATGCTATTCTAAGTGGTTTTCAGCTGTTTTTTGGACATGTCAAATTTTGACATTTTCGCCATACTATAGCCTTGCTGTTTTGGTCATTTTTTCGACATGCTATTTTTATGAGGTTTTTGGCCGTTTTTGGATGTTTTTTCAACACTGTATACTATAACATGCCTTTACATGCTATTCTAAGTGGTTTTCAGCTGTTTTTTGGACATGTCAAATTTTGACATTTTCGCCATACTATAGCCTTGCTGTTTTTTGTCATTTTTTCGACATGCTATTTTATGGGGTTTCTGGCCATTTTTGGATGTTTTTTCACACTGTATACTTTAACATGCCTCTACATGCTATTCTAAGTGGTTTTCAGCTGTTTTTTGGACATGTCAAATTTTGACATTTTTGCCATACTATAGCCTTGCTGTTTTGGTCATTTTTTCACATGCTATTTTATGGGTTTTGGGGGCGTTTTTGGATGTTTTTTCACACTGTATACTATAACATGCCTCTACATGCTATTCTAAGTGGTTTTCAGCTGTTTTTTGGACATGTCAAATTTTGACATTTTCGCCATACTATAGCCTTGCTGTTTTGGTCATTTTTTCGACATGCTATTTTTTATGGGGTTTCTGGCCATTTTTTGGATGTTTTTTTCAACACTGTATACTATAAAATGCCTCTATACATGCTATTCTAAGTGGTTTTCAGCTGTTTTTTGGACATGTCAAATTTTGACATTTTCGCCATACTATAGCCTTGCTGTTTTGCTCATTTTTTTTCGACATGCTATTTTATGGGGTTTCTGCCATTTTTGGATGTTTTTTCAACACTGTATACTATAAACATGCCTCTACATGCTATTCTAAGTGGTTTTCAGCTGTTTTTTTTGGACATGTCAAATTTTGACATTTTTGCCATACTATAGCCTTGCTGTTTTTGTCATTTTTTCGACATGCTATTTTATGGGTTTTTGGGGGCGTTTTTGGATGTTTTTTCAACACTGTATACTATAACATGCCTCTACATGCTATGCTAAGTGGTTTTCAGCTGTTTTTTGGACATGTCAAATTTTGACATTTTCGCCATACTATAGCCTTGCTGTTTTGGTCATTTTTTCAACATGCTATTTTATGGGGTTTGGCCGTTTTTGGATGTTTTTTCACACTGTATACTATAACATGCCTCTACATGCTATTCTAAGTGGTTTTCAGCTGTTTTTTGGACATGTCAAATTTTGACATTTTCGCCATACTATAGCCTTGCTGTTTTGGTCATTTTTTCGACATGCTATTTTATGGGGTTTCTGGCCGATTTTTGGATGTTTTTTCAACACTGTATACTATAACATGCCTCTACATGCTATTCTAAGTGGTTTTCAGCTGTTTTTTGGACATGTCAAATTTTGACATTTTCGCCATACTATAGCCTTGCTTCTTTTGTCATTTTTTCACATGCTTTTTTATGAGGTTTCTGGCCGTTTTTTGGATGTTTTTTCACAACTGTATACTATAAATGCCTCTACATGCTATTCTAAGTGGTTTTCAGCTGTTTTTTGGACATGTCAAATTTTGACATTTTTGCCATACTATAGCCTTGCTGTTTTGTCATTTTTTCGACATGCTTTTTATGGGTTTCTGGCCGTTTTTGGATGTTTTTTCACAACTGTATACTATAACATGCCTCTACATGCTATTCTAAGTGGTTTTTCAGCTGTTTTTTGGACATGTCAAATTTTGACATTTTCGCCATACTATAGCCTTGCTTCTTTGGTCATTTTTTCGACATGCTATTTTATGGTTTTGGGGCCGTTTTTGATTTTTTTTCACACTGTATATTTAAACATGCCTCTACATGCTATTCTAAGTGGTTTTCAGCTGTTTTTTGGACATGTCAAATTTTGACATTTTCGCCATACTATAGCCTTGCTTCTTTTGGTCATTTTTTTCAAATGCTATTTTATGGGGTTTCTGGGCCATTTTTTGGATGTTTTTTCAACACTGTATACTATAAAATGCCTCTACATGCCATTCTAAGTGGTTTTCAGCTGTTTTTTGGACATGTCAAATTTTGACATTTTCGCCATACTATAGCCTTGCTGTTTTGGTCATTTTTTCGACATGCTATTTTATGGGGTTTCTGGCCATTTTGGATGTTTTTTCACCACTGTATACTTTAACATGCCTCTACATGCTATTCTAAGTGGTTTTCAGCTGTTTTTTGGACATGTCAAATTTTGACATTTTTGCCATACTATAGCCTTGCTGTTTTGGTCATTTTTTCAACATGCTATTTTATGAGGTTTCTGGCCATTTTGGATGTTTTTTCACACACTGTATACTATAACAATGCCTCTACATGCTATTCTAAGTGGTTTTCAGCTGTTTTTTGGACATGTCAAATTTTGACATTTTTCGCCATACTATAGCCTTGCTGTTTTGGTCATTTTTTCGACATGCTATTTTATGGGTTTCTGGCCGTTTTTTGGATGTTTTTTTCACACACTGTATACTATAACATGCCTCTACATGCTATTCTAAGTGGTTTTCAGCTGTTTTTTGGGACATGTCAAATTTTGACATTTTCGCCATACTATAGCCTTGCTGTTTTGGTCATTTTTTCACATGCTATTTTATGGGTTTTTGGGGCCGTTTTTGGATGTTTTTTCACCACTGTATACTTTAACATGCCTCTACATGCTATTCTAAGTGGTTTTCAGCTGTTTTTGGACATGTCAAATTTTGACATTTTCGCCATACTATAGCCTTGCTGTTTTGGTCATTTTTTGACATGCTATTTTATGGGTTTCTGGCCATTTTTGGATGTTTTTTCAACACTGTATACTATAACATGCCTCTACATGCCATTCTAAGTGGTTTTCAGGTGTTTTTTGGACATGTCAAATTTTGACATTTTTGCCATACTATAGCCTTGCTTTTTTGGTCATTTTTTCGACATGCTTTTTTATGGGCTTTCTGGGGGCCGTTTTTTGGATGTTTTTTCACACACTGTATACTATAACATGCCTCTACATGCTATTCTAATGTGGTTTTCAGCTGTTTTTTGGACATGTCAAATTTTGACATTTTCGCCATACTATAGCCTTGCTTTTTGGTCATTTTTTCAACATGCTATTTTATGGGTTTTCTGGCATTTTTTGGATGTTTTTTCACCACTGTATAATTTAAATTGCCTCTACATGCTATTCTAAGTGGTTTTCAGCTGTTTTTTGGACATGTCAAATTTTGACATTTTCGCCATACTATAGCCTTGCTGTTTTGGTCATTTTTTCGACATGCTATTTTATGGGGTTTCTGACCATTTTTTTGGATGTTTTTTTCAACACTGTATACTATAACATGCCTCTACATGCTATTCTAAGTGGTTTTCAGCTGTTTTTTGGACATGTCAAATTTTGACATTTTTCGCCATACTATAGCCTTGCTTCTTTGGTCATTTTTTCGACATGCTATTTTATGGGGTTTCTGGGCCGTTTTTGGATGTTTTTTCACCACTGTATACTTATAAACATGCCTCTACATGCTATTCTAAGTGGTTTTCAGCTGTTTTTTGGACATGTCAAATTTTGACATTTTCGCCATACTATAGCCTTGCTGTTTTGGTCATTTTTTCGACATGCTATTTTATGGGGTTTCTGGCCATTCTTGGATGTTTTTTCACCACTGTATACTTTAAACATGCCTCTACATGCTATTCTAAGTGGTTTTCAGCTGTTTTTTGGACATGTCAAATTTTGACATTTTCGCCATACTATAGCCTTGCTGTTTTGGTCATTTTTTCGACATGCTATTTTATGGGGTTTCTGGCCATTTTTTGGATGTTTTTTTTCAACACTGTATACTATAACATGCCTCTACATGCTATTCTAAGTGGTTTTCAGCTGTTTTTTTTGGACATGTCAAATTTTTTGACATTTTCGCCATACTATAGCCTTGCTGTTTTTGGTCATTTTTTTCACATGCTATTTTATGGGTTTTTGGGGCCATTTTTGGATGTTTTTTCACAACCACTGTATACTATAACATGCCTCTACATGCTATTCTAAGTGGTTTTCAGCTGTTTTTTGGACATGTCAAATTTTGACATTTTCGCCATACTATAGCCTTGCTGTTTTGGTCATTTTTTCGACATGCTATTTTATGGGTTTCTGGCCATTTTTTGGATGTTTTTTCAACACTGTATACTATTAACATGCCTCTACATGCTATTCTAAGTGGTTTTTCAGCTGTTTTTTGGACATGTCAAATTTTGACATTTTCGCCATACTATAGCCTTGCTGTTTTGGTCATTTTTTCGACATGCTATTTTATGGGTTTCTGGCCATTTTTGGATGTTTTTTTCAACACTGTATACTATAACATGCCTCTACATGCTATTCTAAGTGGTTTTCAGCTGTTTTTTTGGACATGTCAAATTTTGACATTTTTGCCATACTATAGCCTTGCTGTTTTTTGTCATTTTTTCAGACATGCTTTTTTATATCTTTTGGCCGTTTTTGGATGTTTTTTTCACAACTGTATACTATAACATGCCTCTACATGCTATTCTAAGTGGTTTTCAGCTGTTTTTTGGACATGTCAAATTTTGAACATTTTCGCCATACTATAGCCTTGCTGTTTTTGGTCATTTTTTTCAACATGCTATTTTATGAGGTTTCTGGCCGTTTTTTGGATGTTTTTTCACACTGTATACTATAAACATGCCTCTACATGCTATTCTAAGTGGTTTTCAGCTGTTTTTTTGGACATGTCAAATTTTGACATTTTCGCCATACTATAGCCTTGCTGTTTTGCTCATTTTTTTCGACATGCTATTTTATGGGTTTCTGACCATTTTTTTGGATGTTTTTTCAACACTGTATACTATAACATGCCTCTACATGCCATTCTAAGTGGTTTTCAGCTGTTTTTTGGACATGTCAAATTTTGACATTTTCGCCATACTATAGCCTTGCTTTTTGGTCATTTTTTCGACATGCTATTTTTATGGGTTTCTGGCCATTTTTGGATGTTTTTTTCACAACTGTATACTTTAACATGCCTTATACATGCTATTCTAAGTGGTTTTCAGCTGTTTTTTGGACATGTCAAATTTTGACATTTTTGCCATACTATAGCCTTGCTGTTTTGGTCATTTTTTCGACATGCTATTTTTATGACATGGTTTCTGGCGTTTTTGGATGTTTTTTCAACACTGTATACTATAACATGCCTCTACATGCTATTCTAAGTGGTTTTCAGCTGTTTTTTGGACATGTCAAATTTTGACATTTTCGCCATACTATAGCCTTGCTGTTTTGCTCTCTGTTTCGACATGCTATTTTATGGGGTTTCTGACCATTTTTTGGATGTTTTTTCAACACTGTATACTATGAATTGCCTTTACATGCTATTCTAAGTTGTTTTCAGGTGTTTTTTGGACATGTCAAATTTTGACATTTTCGCCATACTATAGCCTTGCTGTTTTGCTCATTTTTTCGACATGCTATTTTATGGGGTTTCTGACCATTTTTTGGATGTTTTTTCAACACTGTATACTATAAAATGCCTCTACATGCCATTCTAAGTGGTTTTCAGCTGTTTTTTGGGCATGTCAAATTTTGACATTTTCGCCATACTATAGCCTTGCTGTTTCTGTCATTTTTTCGACCTTTTATTTTATGGCTTTTCTGGACGTTTTTGGGGGGGGTTTCACCATTGTATACTGTAACATGCCTCTACATGCCATTCTAAGTTTTTTTCAGCTGTTTTTTGGACATGTCAAAGTTTGACATTTTTGCCATACTATAGCCTTGCTTTTTTGGTCATTTTGTCAACATGCTATTTCTTGGCTGTTTGGGCTTTTTTATGCTACTTGCTACTGAAGGGGAAGAGAAGGACCCAATAGCAAACACACAGACGGAGAAATGATCAA
>NW_024635506.1:0-429 GCF_008729295.1 Plectropomus leopardus
TGATTAAAGGTGTTTTCAGCCATTTTTGGGACATGTCATATTTTGACATTTTTGCCTTACTATAGCCTTGCCTTTTTGGTCATTGTTTTCAATATGCGATTTTATGGTGTTTATGGTTGTTTTTGCAACAAATTATGCTGTGGCGTTTTTCTGCACGCTATTTCATGCTGTTTTAAGGTGTTTTAATCCATTTTTGGGACATGTCATATTTTGACATTTTTGCCTTACTATAACCTTGCCTTTTTGGTCATTTTTTTCAACATGCGATTTTATGGTGTTTTTGGTTGTTTTTGCAACAAACTATGCTGTGGTGTGTTTCTGTACGCTATTTTATGCTGATTAAAGATGTTTTAATCCATTTTTGGGACATGTCATATTTTGACATTTTTGCCTTACTATAGCCTTGCCTTTTTGGTCATTTTTTTCATC
>NW_024635507.1:0-420 GCF_008729295.1 Plectropomus leopardus
TACTATAGCCTTGCTTTTTTGGTCAATTTTTCAACATGCAATATTAACGTGTTTTGAGGAACATTTGCAAGTTTTATTGGTATGGCATGTCTTAGTACGCTATTTTAGGCTGTTTTGAGGTGTTTTCGGTTGTTTTTTGGAGATGTCACTTTTTGACATTTTTGCCATACTATAGCCTTGCTTTCTTGGTCATTTTTTCGACATGCTATATTATGGCCTTTTTGGCCATATATGCAAGTTTTATTGCTATGGCGTGTATTAGCACGCTATTTTATGCTGTTTTGAGGTGTTTTTGGCTGTTTTTTGGACAGGTCACTTTTTGACATTTTTGCCATACTATAGCCTTGCTTTTTTGGTCAATTTTTCAACATGCGATATTAAAATGTTTTTGGCCATTTCTGCAAGTTTTATTGCTATGGC
>NW_024635508.1:0-569 GCF_008729295.1 Plectropomus leopardus
TATAGCCTTGCTTTTTTGTTCAATTTTTCGACATGCCATATTTGGGTTTTAATAGCATTTTTTGCAACTTTCTATGCAATACCTGTATGGACTATTTCATGTTATTTTCATCAGTTTTCAGCTGTTTGCAGGAAATGTCATTTTTGCCATTTTTGCCATACTATAGCCTTGCTTTTCTGGTCAATTTTTCGACATGCCATATTTTGGTGTTTTTGGTGTTTTTTGCAACAATGGCGTGTCTCTGTGAAACACTTCAACTCCTTTTCATCAGTTTTCAGCTGTTTTCGGGAAATGTCACTTTTTGCCATTTTTGCCATACTATAGCCTTGCTTTTTCAGTCAATTTTTCAACATGCCATAGTTGGGTGTTTTTGGCGTTTTCTGCAATTTTAAATGCAATGGCGTGTCTCTGTGCGATATTTTATGTCGTTTTCATCAGTTTTCAGTATTTTTTTTGAAATGTCACTTTTTGACATTTTTGCCATACTATAGCCTTGCTTTTTTGGTCAATTTTTCGACATGCCATATTTGGGTGTTTTTGGATTTTTCTGCAATTTTATATGCAATGGC
>NW_024635509.1:0-385 GCF_008729295.1 Plectropomus leopardus
GGCTGTTTTTGCAGGTTTGATTGCTATGGTGTGTCTCAGCACGCTATCTTACGCAGTTTTGAGGTGTTTTAAGCTGGTTTTAAAACATGTCAAATTTTGACAATTTTGCCATAGTATAGCCTTGCTTTTTTGGTCATTTTTTCGACATGCTATTTTATTTTGTTTTAGGCTGTTTTTGCAGGTTTGATTGCTATGGCGTGTCTCAGCACGCTATGTTATGCAGTTTTAATGCGTTTTCAGCTGTTTTGAAAACATGTCAAATTTTGACAATTTTGCCATACTATAGCCTTGCCTTTTTGGTCATTTTTTCGACATGCTGTATCATTGTGTTTTGGGCAGTTTTTGCACGTTTCATTGCTATGGCGTGTCTCAGCACGCTATGTTA
>NW_024635510.1:0-309 GCF_008729295.1 Plectropomus leopardus
CCTTTTCGGTCATTTTTTGGACATGCCATTTTTGCGTGTTTTTGGCCGTTTTTAAAACTTTGTATGCCATGGCATGACTTGGCACGCTATTTAATGCTGTTTTGAGGTGTTTTCAGCTGTTTTTGGGACATGCCATTTTTTGACATTTTTGCCATACTATAGCCTTGCCTTTTCGGTCATTTTTTGGACATGCCATTTTTGCTTGTTTCTTGTCGTTTTGGCAAAAGTCTATGCTAAGGCGTGTGTTCCCATGCTTTTTTAAGCTGTTTTGAGTTGTTTTCAGCTGTTTTTGGGACATGCCATTTTTTG
>NW_024635511.1:0-516 GCF_008729295.1 Plectropomus leopardus
AATTTTGCCATACTATAGCCTTGCTTTTTTGGTCAAATTTTCGACATGCCAAATTATGCTGTTTTTGTGCCTTTTTGCAACTTTCTATGGTATCATGCGTCTTGGAAGGCTATTTTATGTGGTTTAATGCATTTTCCAGCTGTTTTTGGGACATGTCATTTTTTGACAGTTTTGCCATACTATAGCCTTGCTTTTTTTGTCAAATTTTCGACAACCCAAATTATGCTGTTTTTGTGCCTTTTTGCAATTTTCTATGCTATGGTGCGTCTTGGTAGGCTATTTTATGTAGTTAAATGAGGTTTCCAGCTGTTTTTGGGACATGTCATTTTTTGAAAATTTTGCCATACTATAGCCTTGCCTTTTTGGTCATTTTTTCCACATGCCAAATTCTGGTGGTTTTCTGCCTTTTTACAACTTTCGATGCCATGGCGTCACTTGGAAGGCTATTTTTTTGTGGTTTAATGTGGTTTCCAGCTGTTTTTGGGACATGTCATTTTTTGACAATTTTGCCATACT
>NW_024635512.1:0-404 GCF_008729295.1 Plectropomus leopardus
CTTGCCTTTTCGGTCATTTTTACAACATGCTATTTTATGATGTTTTTTAGTATTTCTGCAATTTTCTTTGCTCTGGTGTGTCTCAGCACGCTATTTTATGCTGTTTTGAGGTGTTTTCAGCCATTTTGGGGAAATGTCATATTTTGACATTTTTGCCATACTATAGCCTTGCCTTTTCGGTCATTTTTTCAGCATGCTATTTTATGATGTTTTTGAGTGTTTTTGCAACTTTCTTTGCTCTGGTGTATCTCAGCACGCTATTTTATGTTGTTTTGAGTTGTTTTCAGCCATTTTTGGGACATGTCATATTTTGACATTTTTGCCATACTATAGCCTTGCCTTTTCGGTCATTTTTTCCAACGTGCTATTTTATGATGTTTTTGAGTATTTTTGCAACTTTCTTT
>NW_024635513.1:0-557 GCF_008729295.1 Plectropomus leopardus
TTCGGGTCATTTTTACAACATGCATTAGTATGGCTTTTTTGGCTGTTTTTACAAAATTCTTTGTCATGGCGTGTCTTTGCACAGTATTTTAAGCTGTTTTTAGATGTTTTGAACTGTTTTTGGGACATGTCATATTTTGACAATTTCGCCATACTATAGCCTTGCCTTTTGGTCATTTTTTCAACATGCATTATTATGGTGTTTTTGGCTGTTTTTGCAAAATTCTGTGCCATGGCGTGCCTTTTCACGCTATTTTATGCTGTTTTTAGGTGTTTTCAGCTGTCTTTTGCACATGTCATATTTTGACAATTTTGCCATACTATAGCCTTGCATTTCAGGTAATTTTTTTCAACATGCATTGTTATGGTGTTTTGGGGCGTTTTTGCAAAATTCTGTGCCATGGTGTGCCTTTGCTCAGTATTTAATGCAGCTTTTAGCTGTTTTCAGCTGTTTTTGGGACATGTCATATTTTGACATTATTGCCATACTATAGCCTTGACTTTCGGGTCATTTTTTCAGCATGCATTAGTATGGTGTTTTTGGCCGTTTTTGCAAAA
>NW_024635514.1:0-478 GCF_008729295.1 Plectropomus leopardus
GTCATTTTTTGCACCTGCCAAAATATGGTGTTTTTGGCCTTTTTTGCAATTTTCTGTGCCATGGCGTGTCTCAGCAGGCTATTTTATGTTGTTTATTGTGGTTTTTAGCTGTTTTTGGGACATGTCATATTTTGACATTTTTGCCATACTATAGCCTTGCCTTTTCGGTCATTTTTTCCACATGCCAAAACATTGTGTTTTTGGTAGTTTTTGCAAGTTTCTTTGCCATGGCATGTCTTGGCAGGCTATTTTATGTTGTTTAATGTGGTTTTTAGCTGTTTTTGGGTCATGGCATATTTTGACATTTTTGCCATACTATAGCCTTGCCTTTCCGGTCATTTTTTCCACATGCCAAAACATGGTGTTTTTGACCTTTTTTTTGCAATTTTCTGTGCCATGGCGTGTCTCAGCAGGCTATTTTATGATGTTTATTTGTGGTTTTTAGCTGTTTTTGGGACATGGCATATTTTGACATTTT
>NW_024635515.1:0-544 GCF_008729295.1 Plectropomus leopardus
TTTGGGTCATTTTCTCGACATGCTGTTTTATGGTGTTTTTGTTCGTATTTGCAACTTTCTTTGCTTTGGGGTGTCTTAATACACTATTTAAGTAGGTTTTTAACAGTTTTTAGCTGTTTTTGGGACGGGCCAAGTTTTGACATTATGCCATACTATAGCCTTGCCTTTTGGGTCATTTTTTCGACATGCTATTTTATGGTGTTTTTGTTCGTATTTGCAACTTTCTTTGCTATGGTGTGTCTTAACACACTATTTAAGTAGGTTTTCAACACTTTTTAGTTGTTTTTGGGACGGGTCAAATTTTGACATTTTTGCCATACTATAGCCTTGCCTTTTGGGTTTGTCGTTTTTTCGACATGTTGTTTTATGGTGTTTTTGGCTGTATTTGCAACTTTCTTTGCTTTGGGATGTCTTAACACACTATTTAAGTACGTTGTCTACACTTTTTAGCTGTTTTTGGGACGGGCCAAATTTTGACATTTTTGCCATACTATAGTCTTGCCTTTTGGGTCATTTTTTCGACATGCTGTTTTATGGTGTTTTT
>NW_024635516.1:0-1888 GCF_008729295.1 Plectropomus leopardus
GGTGGGGCTGATGATGATGATGATGATAATGATGATGATGAGACATGTTGAATGAGTCAGTGGGAGGAAGATCAGCAGCCTCCATGCAGGAAGCAGAGGGGAGACCCGCTATCTGCGCAGCATGACGCAGTTTCTGTCTGTCTGTCTCTCTGTGTGTCTGTCTGTGTGTCTCTGCAGAGAGACAGACGGATGGAGAGGGTCTCCTCTCCTCTGTCTGCTGCATGAACATCCGGTCATCATGCCCTTAATGCAGCAAATCAATAAATCCAAACAGTTCATCGATAATCATTTTAAACCATCAGTTGTTCAACACAAAATCAATTAAGAACTTTTTTGCTCATCAATAAATATAGGGTGGTAAAGGTGAGATAAAAGAATATAAAGCAGTTATCTAAAATCTATTACCTGTCAATAATAGAATATGAAGCAGTTATCAGTATCAATGAATGATCAATAATAGAATATAAAGCATGTTTGACTAATCAATAGACAGTCAATACTAGAATATAAAGCAGTTATGAGTTATCGGTAATAAATGAATATCAATAATAGGATAAAAAGCAATTATCTATTATCAACAAATAATCGAAAATAGAATATAAAGTAGTTATCAGTTATCAATAAACTGCCAATAATAGATAAAGCAGATATCTATAATCCGTAAATAATCAATAATAGATGTAAAGTTGTCATTAGTAATCAATAAACTGTCAATAATAGAATATAAAGCAGTTATCTATAATCAATAAATGATAAATAATAGAAAATAAGGCAGCTATCTATAATCAAACATTTGTTATTGATCAGTTAATAAATCTCTGATTGATTATTGAAGGTTTATAACTGATACAATCACAAAATAATTAATCTTACTTTGAGTTTATAAAACCTGTCAATCAAACTGATCGGCAGCCAATTATCCTCCTGTAACTGTTCGGGGGGGCAGGTCTTCCTATGGGAGAAACCCCGACGTCATGACGACGCAGTCACACACCCCCATCGCCTCCTACACACACACACACACACACACACACACACACACACACACACACACACAAACGCCTCCTTCTTAAAGGGCCGGTGTGTTTCACCTCCTGCAGGAGAAACAGAAGCTTTTCTAAAATGGGGACACACTGAGGGAAGGGGACGGACACTGAAGGGAGGAGACACTTACTGAGGGGAGGAGACACTTACTGAGGGGAGGAGACACTTACTGAGGGGAAGGGACACACTGAGAGGAGGGGATACATACTGACGGAAGGGGACACACACTGAATTGAGGGGTCACACACTTAGGTGAGAGGACATACTCTGAGGGAAGGGGACACATGATGAGGAGAGGGGACAATGAGGGGAGACAGGAGACACATTATGTCAGTAATGTCCTTATGTCCTCACAGGTGAAGAAGTATAAACAAACATTCACATTCTCATTAAAACATACCTCTGAACTTTGTAGTGATGTCTCACAGGTGTGGCCATGTCTCACAGGTGAGATGATGTCTCACAGGTGTGGCCATGTCTCACAGGTGTGATGATGTCTCACAGGTGTGGCCATGTCTCACAGGTGTGATGATGTCTCACAGGTGTGGCCATGTCTCACAGGTGTGGCCATGTCTCACAGATGTGGTGATGTCTCACAGGTGTGGTGATGTCTCACAGATGTGGTGATGTCTCACAGGTGTGGTGATGTCTCACAGGTGTGGCCATGTCTCACAGGTGTAGTGATGTCTCACAGGTGTAGTGATGTCTCACAGGTGTGATGATGTCTCACAGGTGTGGCCATGTCTAACAGGTGTGGCCATGTCTCACAGGTGAGATGATGTCTCACAGGTGTGGCCATGTCTCACAGGTGTGATGATGTCTCACAGGTGTGGCCATGTCTCAC
>NW_024635517.1:0-253 GCF_008729295.1 Plectropomus leopardus
TGTTTTCAGCTGTTTTTGGAACATGTCAAATTTTGCCATTTTTGCCATACTATAGCCTTGCTTTTTTGGTCGTTTTTTTCGACAATCTATTTTATGATATTTTTGGCCATATTTCCATATTTAAATGCTGTGCTGTGTCTCAGCACGTTATTTTATGCTGTTTTGAGGTGTTTTCAGCTGTTTTTGGGACATGTCAAATTTTGAAATTTTTGCCATACTATAGCCTTGCTTTTATGTTCATTTTTTCGACAAT
>NW_024635518.1:0-449 GCF_008729295.1 Plectropomus leopardus
GGGACATGCCATTTTTTTGACATTTTTGCCATACTATAGCCTTGCTTTTCTGGTCAGTTTTTCAACATGCTATATTATGGTGTTTTTGGCCCTTTTTGCACGTTTTAGTGCTATAGCCTTTCTATGCATATTATTTTATGCTGTTTTGAGGTGTTTTTAGCTGTTTTTGGGAAATGTCATTTTTTGACATTTTTACCATACTATAGCCTTGCTTTTCTGGTCAGGTTTTCAACATGCTATATTATGGTGTTGTAGGCTCTTTTTGCATGTGTTAATGCTATGGCCTTTCTCAGCATGTTGTTTTATGCTGTTTAGAGGTGTTTTTTTCTGTTTTTGGGACATGCCATTTTTTGGCATTTTTGCCATACTATAGCCTTGCTTTTCTGGTCAGTTTTTCAACTTGCTATATTATGGTGTTTTGGAACATATTTGCACATTTTAGTGCTATA
>NW_024635519.1:0-211 GCF_008729295.1 Plectropomus leopardus
ATTTTATTCTGTTTTGAGGCGTTTCCAGCAGTTTTTGGGACATGTCATATTTTGACATTTTGCCATACTATAGCCTTGCTTTTTTGGTCATTTTTCAGACATTCAATATCATGTTGTTTTTTGATGTTTTTGCAAAAGTCTATGCTATGGCGTCTCTTGGCACTCTATTTTTACTCTCTGAAAGGTTGCTTTTGTCCAGGAACTTGTTCAT
>NW_024635520.1:0-204 GCF_008729295.1 Plectropomus leopardus
TTTGACATTTTTGCCATTCTATAGCCTTGCATCTTCGGTCATTTTTTTGGACATGCCAAATTATGGTGTTTTTGGCCCTTTTAACAACTTTCTTTGCAATGGCATGTCTCAACAGGCTATTCAATGAGTTTTAATGTAGTTTTCAGCTGTTTTTGGGACATGTCATATTTTGACATTTTTGCCATACTATAGCCTTGCATCTTC
>NW_024635521.1:0-415 GCF_008729295.1 Plectropomus leopardus
TTCAGCTTTTTTTAGGTCATGTCATATTTTGACTTTAGCTTTACTATAGCCTTGCTTTTTGGGTAATTTTTTTCGATATGCATTATTGTGGTGTTTTGGGCCGTTTTTACAACATTCTATGCCATGGCATGTCTAGGCACACTATTTTAAGCTGTTTTGAGGTATTTTCAGCTGATTTTGGGATATGTCATTTCTTGGCCTTTTTGAGCCATACTATAGCCTTGCTTTTTGGGTCCTCTTTCGACATGCATTATTATGGTGTTTTTGGTTGTTATGGCGTTGTTATGGCGTTGTTTTGGTTGTTATGTTATGGCGTATCTTGGCACGCTATTTTATGCTGTTTAGAGTAGTTTTCAGCCGTTTTTGGGACGGGTCTTATTTTGACATTTTTAGCCATACTATAGCCTTGCCTTTT
>NW_024635522.1:0-367 GCF_008729295.1 Plectropomus leopardus
CGTGTGTGTGTGTGTGTGTGTGTGTGTGTGTGTGTGTGTGTGTTTGTTGTGAATGTGCCTGTGTGTGTGCACTGTGTTCATATGTAATGTTTGAGTGCACTGGAGTGTGCTGATGATTATCTGTTGATGGCCATGACAGTGTGGTTTGATGAAGGAGCAGATGTTCTGTGTGTGTTTGTGTGTGTGTATCCGTGAGCAAGCATAATAATATGGTCTTGGAGGAAACAGGAAGATGATACTGTGTTTTAATAAAAACTGCACACTTGTGATTGTCTTATCACGTAAAATCAGTAATGTAATCATTTCGATGAAAAAAAAAACATATCTGTGGCAGACCAACTGTTTACTTAAACATTTCGTCTAGTAT
>NW_024635523.1:0-505 GCF_008729295.1 Plectropomus leopardus
ACCAACCCATGTCATATTTTTGGTCAAATTTTGGACGACATACTATACTATGACTTTTTGGTAATATTTTGGATGACATACTAAAGTGTGTCGTCAGCCATTTTTTCAACATGCTATATTATGGCATTTTTGGCCTTGCTTTCCAACGTGGTATACTATATAGTGTCTCAACAAGCTATATTGCCATACTATAGCCTTGCCTTTTTGGTCATTTTTTCAACATGCATTATTATGGAAATTTCGGCCGTTTTTGCAACATGCTATACTATGGTACGTTTAAGAACGCTATTTAATGCTGTTCTGAGGTGTTTTCAGCTGTTTTTGGGACACATTTTTTGACATTTTTGCCATACTATAGCCTTGCTTCTTTGGTCATTTTTTCATCATGCTATATTATTGTGTTTTTGTGTGTTGTGTTTTTTATTTAATGCTGTTTTGAGGTCTTTAAAAGTATTTTGAGGACATGTCATTTTTGACATTTTTTGCCATACTATAGCCTTGCCTT
>NW_024635524.1:0-532 GCF_008729295.1 Plectropomus leopardus
AGGTGTTTTCAGCTATTTCTGGGACATGTCACATTTTGACATTTTTGCCATACTATAGCCTTGCTTTTTCACTCATTTTTTCAACATGCATTTTTCTTTTGTTTTAGGCTGTTTTTGCAGCATTCTATGCTATGACGTGTCTTGGCACACTCTTGTATACTGTTTTAAGGTGTTTTCACCTATTTTTGGGACATGTCACATTTTGACATTTTTGCCATACTATAGCCTTGCCTTTTTGGTCAGTTTTTCAACATGCATTTTCATGGTGTTTTGTGCCATTTTTGCAGCATTCTATGCTATGGCGTGTATTGGCACGCTCTTTTATACTGTTTTAAGGTGTTTTCAGCTGTTTTGGGGACATGTCACATTTTGACATTTTTGCCATACTATAGCCTTGCTTTTTCGGTCATTTTTTGGACATGCATTTTCATGGTGTTTTTGGCTGTTTTTGCAGCATTCAATGCTATGGTGTGTATTGGGACACTCTTGTATACTGTTTTAAGGTGTTTTCAGCTATTTTTGGGACATGTCA
>NW_024635525.1:0-372 GCF_008729295.1 Plectropomus leopardus
TTTGACATTTTTGCCTTACTATAGCCTTGCCGTTTTGGTCATTTTTTCAACATGCATTTTTGTGGTGTTTTTGGCCAATTTTGCAAAATTGTATGCTATGGCATGTTTTGGCACGCTATTTTATGCTGTGTTGAGGTGCTTTCAGCAGTTTTTGGAGCATGTCATATTTTGACATTTTTGCCTTACTATAGCCTTGCCGTTTTCGTTGTTTTTTCAACGTGCATTTTTATGATGTTTTTGGCCATTTTTAAAAGATTTTTATGTCATGGAATGTTATGGCAAATTATTTTATGCTGTTTTGAGGTGTTTTCAGCAATTTTTGGGGCATGTCATATTTTGATATTTTTGCCTTACTATAGCCTTGCCTTTTTT